>NW_019416815.1:13948-52177 GCF_000390285.2 Anoplophora glabripennis
CGGCACGAGCCATGTCTTTAGTATCAAAGTGCATGTATATTTGCGTGTCATCTGCATAGGCTTGAACAATACAGTTATTGGAGATTGAATTCAATATATCAGTGGTATAGATTATAAAAAATAGTGGCCCTAAAATAGACCCTTGAGGCACTCCACTGGAAATATTCAATTCTGAAGAGAATCGATCACCAACCTGAATCATTTGAGACCGGCCAGATAAATAAGATTTTACCAGATTAAGAGATTCACGTGAAAAGCCATAATACTTTAGTTTAGAAATCAATAAGTTATGATTAATGGTGTCAAACGCCTTAGAGAAGTCTAACAATACCAGGATACTAACCAGTCCCTTATCACAGGCCTCAATAATATCGTTTAAGACTGTAGCTAAAACAATTGTAGTATTAAAACCTTTACGAAAGCCGCATTGAAAATTAGACAGAATGTCGTTCGTATTAATAAAATTATAAATTTGTCTATACAATATTCTTTCAAAAATCTTTGATAGAGTAGGTAAAATGCTAATTATTCTTAGATCAGAAAAAGTGTCAGGACTGCTATTTTTAGGCAAGGGTTTACCAATTGCTATTTTCCATTGTTGTGGAAAATAATTTTGTTCTATGCAACAATTTATTATATTGACAATATATCGGAATAATCGCCCAAACTTTGACAATTAAACATATTCCACGTTTTCTGTGCTCTTTCGTATTCAGTAACTGTTATATGAGTTTCGTTCAATTTATCACAAAACTCATCCTTTGTAGGCAACTCGCTTTTATTCAATTTATTAATATCTGATAGAAAACTGTATCGAATTAAGTTGAAGCGCTCCTGATCCGGAAAATACTTAACGGTTTCCTCGAACTGACTATCATTTAAATTTGCTGCTAAGTTTTCGAGAGATGTTGATAAAAATCTGAAACTATCTATAAATCTCATATTTAAATAAGCTTTCTTTGTTTTGCAATCGTTTCCAACATAATCGCACATATAAAGGTGTTTTGTAAATGAAATGTACATTTCCTTACTTAGAGCAATGACGTCGATTTTATCTTTATTTGAACACAACTCGCGCACAAATAAATGTGCATCATATCCGGAAAAGTTGTGTAATATAATGGGAATAAAGTTGTATTTTATAATTTAAATTGCAAACTGAATGAGTGGCCCTAAATCTCTTCTTTCCCGTTAAATGGCAATGGTCCTTTATCTTGGGTTGCCACATTTCGAACGGTTTCTCACATATGGCGCAAACCTTTGCATTATCGAAATCTTTCTGCTCTTCCTCAGACAAAGGTGTCATTGGCACCATATTTTTCAAAAAATTGTTATATATTATTGTTATAGTTTATAAGATTTTCCGGGGTTGGGTTCACATGTATCAATAGGTTTTAAAATAGACTCAACGTCTGCATACACCACGAAAAGCACTTTCATTTGTTTTTCAAAATTTTCAAATTTCAACACAATTTCCGGAACACTTTTGCCAAATTTATCTACACGCGATTCCAAACTAGGTATAGTGGTGTAAATATGATTACAATCGTGTCTTTGGTGTCGCAATAACAGACTCTCGTTACCAAAATTCATTAAACATCCGTCACAAAAATTTTTCTTATGCTCGTGATTGTTAATCTGACTAGAAACCAACCTCGACAAATCTTTAATCCAACAGTAATGACTTTTCGAACATGATACGGTACAGTGATGATTTTGTCCACACTCCTTAGTGATAAGCAACAAATTCACGTGATATCTTAATTTATTTTGTGAATAACGCAAAGGTCCCACTATTTCATATTTTAGCTTATTCTTTTCGAATATGCTATTTAAACCGTATACGTTCACAGATATGTCGTTCATTGATTCAAATTTTGATATGTCTTTCAATTTAACTGGAAAATCCATACCTACCAAATTTAAAACCGACGAAAAATGTGGATATGAGAACAGCTCATGGACAGGACCCCTCGGTGAATATAGGTCCGAAGTTATTGCCCATGCAAAACAGCATTCGTCTTGGTTTTTTATATTTATTACCGCTCTTTTGTCCTCCACAAACTTGGGTAACTTCATATAAGAGGATCCACTAAGTGGACTGTTATTATTTATATTCACCTTCACATACAATATTTCCTCGATGGCCCAACCTATAACAATAATTTTATATATAAGTAAACGAAATTTGTTTCTCGTCTTCTAATAATTACATACCAGAATCTTTCTCCTCAAATTCACTTGTTTGCGATGTCATCATATCTATAAATTTTTGTAAAATGTCATCTAAATCCACAGACTCGTCCAGAATCCTATTGGAACTATTAAAGGATTTTATGTCGCAAGTGTCACGGGTTTGTAGAATGTATTTTGCAAACGTTTCCATGTTCACTTTTATGGATTTATGAACACTAATGACATCCTCCAACAAACTTATTATTTTAGCTTTCACTTGACTAAAAAACTCATTAAAGTCTGTATGTTTTGTTTCACTATACACCCTGTAACTTATTATTCTGCACTTAAATGCCGTATTAATAATTTGAATGCCATCAGATTTAGGAGTACAACAGAATGTTTTGTTCCAATGACCTTCGATGCGCATGTATTTGACTACTGGGTATTTCCTTATTACAACATTTAATTGTTCGATTGTTCGCTGATTGCTGATCATGATGTACTAATTTCAACCGTTTTGCCATAGGTTCGCTGGGAGTACAAGATTCCCTTTCATGGCGATGCAAGTTGTCACTACGCGTAAAGGTTTTACCACAGGCACCGCACAAAAGCATATTTCCTTTTTTATAGTATATATCACTCTGACCGTTATTCACAAATGAATTTCATACATACTCCCTTCCTTATATATACAGCTGTTCAAGCATGCGTTGTGTTCATTCCAATATCACACCAATATCAAAGCCAAATTCTCAAGGTGACATTCTCAAGCAATATTTATCTGTAACATTTAATTGAACATGTCAAATGAATGTTATCACATGATGTGATATTTTTTCGTTTTTTACATACGAAACAAAAAATTATTATACTATCATGCAATAACAATAATAACATACATAACAGTTAGATAGATATATTTAAATTTTATTTTAAGCGGCAAAAGTAGACGTGATAGAAATATCGATCGCAGTCTGTTCAAGGTTAAGCTATGCATATAAATATTTGAATTTTATTTTAGCCGCCGAAATAGGCATGTTTATTTTATTGATCGTTTCGTTAGTTACTCATTAATTCGTTCAATAGATGGATGTGTATACGAGGGCAGCAGAATATTTTAGGAATTGTAATAGTTACTTATTTATGCATTATTAATTACAAACACTTTGCAGAACTATATATTGACTATTATTTTAATACATATATGTATTTCTTTTCTCTTTTATACATCTTACAAACTTATGTACTTAGAGCTCACCATAATGAAATATTTAAATATAGCATTTAAATATGTCAACTGAAGGTCACCTCCTCATGTATCATGTAATATTCTTCCTCAATGTTATTTCATGGTTAAGTTATATAACAGTAAGGGTTTCAATCAGCACTGTAAAAAGTTTTATTATGTAGTACCATATAAAATATTGTATACATTCTAAAAACTTAATGTAATAACGCATTAATCAAAATCATTATGGTAAAAACATTTATTAACTACATGCTGTAAATTGCGATATAGGTATTTAAATTTGGTTTGCGCGCCAAAATGCATTTAAATAGACATATTTCAATGAAGGTCATCTTTTCATATAAAATCCTCCTCTCCCACATACCATACAAATCTAATTTCAAGGTTAACTGCAATGCAAAGATCAAATGAAAATCACCACCCTATGCCATCTTCTTTGGAAATTCATGTACCAGCTACATTTAAAATTATTTTAACAATAACTCATAACTGGTACTTGTAACTTGATTATTTCCAATGCACAAGGCGCAAAATTATTGCCGGGCTGCATGTGACAAACATTTGAATTAAAATCCCCGTAAACAATATCAGCATTATATGTAATAGCACTGTAAAAAGTTTTATTATGTAGTACAACATAAAATATTGTATACATTCTAAAAACTTATATGTAATAACGCGTTCATCAAAATCATTTTGGTAAAAACATTTATTAATGGTTTCAAGGTTAAGTTAAGTCAGCATATACTTTTTCGCGCGTTTTTCTTCATTGATTATTTGGGTTCGTCCTTTGAATGTAGGGTATTCGTTCAAGGCCACACTCGTGAAATATTTGAATTTTATTTTAGGCGGCAAAGTAGGCGTGTTTTATAAAATATCGATCGTTTCTATAGTGTCGTTTGAATATTATATTATGTATAGAAATATTTGAATTTTATTTTAACCAACATTTTAAGTAGGCGTGGCTATTTTATTGATCGTTTCGTTAGTTATTCTTTCATCCGTTAAATAGATGACTATATATACGAGGGCAGCAGAATATTTTAGGAATTGTAATAGTTACTTATTTATGCATTATTAATTACAAACACTGCAGAACTATATATTGACTATTATTTTAATATATATTTATTTCTTTTCTCTTTTTACATCCTGAGTTCTATAATGTTAATACATTATCACATTTTTATATTTGTTTAGAACATTTTAAGTTTATTTCTTTTTTATTTGTGGAATGAGTGGATAGGGGCGTTTTGTTTCTAAAATTTGTTTATATTTATATCAAATCATATATTTCTTGGACTATACAAATAATATATACATTAAATTATATAAAAAAAATATTTACATCTTAAAATTAATCTTATATAAAATATTTATACATCTTAAAGCTATTCAACATTCACACGTCTCACTTTCATTCGTCCACTCAAAGTTTTTAAAGCCTTTCCACTTTCATCCCTCTTTCGCACTTTATTATTAATTTCGGTTTGTATTGTCCCAATCTCCTCCTGCAATACCCGTATCTGCTCCCGTTTAACTACGAGAGTTTCTCGCAGAACGCGGACTTCTTCATCAGTTTGTTCCTCCCTCCGACTGAGTTTTTCCCAGTATCTGAGGAATGCTGAAATGACATCCGCTTCGTCGGCCTGCGAGTACAGGATCGCTTCTTCTTCCACTTGGGTGGCCACCATTTCCTGGGGAACTTTCGGAGGTGGTGTTATGGAAAGTTCTATGGATGCAACCACATCGTCAAACGTTGACATGATTTCCTGGGGTTCTGACCGGAGAATTGGCGGCTGTGGTGGTAGAGCTTCTGCTTGTGGTACCGTTACTTCAACTGCAGGTTGTTGCAGCAACTGCCGTAATCGTGATGTGCTACCCTTCGAAGCGATTCCTTTTTTCTGATTCTCCCCGCGGTTCGAAGACCCAACAGATTTTTTAGATGTTGCCATCTTCTTCACCGGTGGAGAGTTTGGTAATAAAAAGTCACTGATTGGGGACAAATCCATGATTGTGTTGTTCCCCATGTCCGACAATGCCCTTGACAAAATGTCATCGGATGAAATTATTGCATCCATAGCACTCGCAGCCGTCGTGGTATAACAACCTTGGCTGACAAGCGGTTGTTGGAAATACTGAAGGAGCTGACGTTCCTCCGGCGTCACCTTTGGCATAGGTTTGCCAACACTTGTACTCTTCCTTCTAGAACTCGTTTTGTCTTTTTTTGGTATTGTACTTGATCGACCCATTTTTTCTTTTTTAATTATACAAAATTTATACTATTGTAGACGCTCACTGCAGGGTTGGCACACAACGAAATGTAATTCTTCACTTTGATCTCTCTTATATAGAAAATACACTGCAATTCAAATGCACCATGTCACAATGTCATTGTATACACAACATTAAAACAACTATTTAATATCAAGATTAAATGCATTGGAGGACTCAGCTTAGGAGTGAAAACTTGTGATTATTTGTTCACCTATATTAACCCCGTTTACGAGAAATATAGTGACAAATAATATACAGAATTACTACTAAAGTGTGAATAAAGTGCAAACTTAGAGAAGGTGCAAAGAGAAAAGTAATAAAGCAACAGGAAAGAACAAAATAAGATAAGTATTGAAGCGGTATTAGGTTAGCACGGGTAGAAAACAGCTGACACGGAAGAGAACAGCGTTAGAGTTCGGCGCGGTGTTGCCAGAGTGTAAAAAACGACGGAGAATTTAAGATAAGTAAGAGCGAAGTTCTTCCGAACCGTTGAGGTGAGACAGCTCTTTACGATATCCGGTAATAAATAGATAAATAAATAAAAACATGGAGAGTGAAGACTTCAGCAGTGCGGATGAAGGAAAAAAGAAAAGAATTAGAGAAGAAGATATTTTCACTAGCAGCAGAAAAGTAATGAGATCACCGGCAAAACAAAAAAAAATCGAGGAAAAATCGGACGAAAAACTTGATCTATTAATTGAAATGGTAAAGGAGTTGAAAGTGGAGCAGGGGAAAATAAATCAAGAACAAACAGAAATTAAAGATGTAATAAAGGAGATCAGAGAGGAAAATAGAATATTAAGACATGAAAATGCAAAATTAAAAGAAGAAAATAAGGAAATAAGAGATAAAATGGAAATAATAGAAAATAAAATAGAATGGCTAGAAAAGGAAAAAAGGAAAAATAATATTGTTTTGACAGGATTAAAAATGCAAACTGAAAACAGAGAAACACTTAAGAAAGATATGGAAGAGTTTTTAGTGAAAGAAATTGAGGTTGAAACACAGATAGAAAACGTTCAAAAATTGGGACAGGAAACATATTTAATAGAATTCGAAAAATTTAAGGACAAAGATAAAGTAATGAAAAGTAAATATAAACTGAGGAATAAATGCAAGAGAATTTACATCAATGAAGATATGACCAAGAAAGAGCAGGAAAAAGAGAAGCAAATAAGAAAGAGGGCAATAGAAGAGAAGAAAAAAGGAAAGAACGTTAAAANGGTTCAGAGTGAAAACCTTTTACCTCAAATTACTCCGTTCCTAGATAAAATTGCAGCTACTTGGAAAGAGGCTAAGGAACTTCACGATCATGAACAAGATCGTCAAAAGCAATATTCAGACCAGAAACGGACCGCAGCTCCTTTGTATCAGATTGGTGATAAAGTTTGGGTACTCCAAAAAGGGAATAACTTCCAAATTTGATCCAAAGCGGGATGGCCCATATGACATTTGCCGACAAGTATCTCCTGTATCATTTGAGATATGTGACCCTGAAAGTCCAACTATTCCTCTTGGGGTATATCATGCATCAGCCCTCACTCCTTAACTTGGAACTGGAAATGATAAGCCTCAAGTTGTTATCAAAAAACGAGGTCGACCTCCGAAGAAGAAAAAAGATTCTGGTTCCACGTCGGGACGACTTGTGTAACCAGAGGGGGAGACTATAACAATAAAACCTTAAAAGGGACAACCTTGGAAAGGGCCTGCTCGGCCGGAAAGCTAGATGGTGGGGCGTTTGCTGGACCTCATAAAAAATTCTAGACTTTTAAAAAAAGATCAGGGTTGTCAGTGTTAGTTTTAAAATATTCGAATTTGACATCTGTTGTCTTTTGAGATTATTTTACTGTTAATTCCACATTAGTTGTAATAAAAAGGTATAGAAGAATTTCTCGTTATTGAAACCATGTATTACGGCTCAGGAATATCTCGGCTAAATAAAGAAAACCTGCGGTGAAGTGATAACCCAAAAAACCTCCCCGTAACATCTTCGCATATCATTGTATTCACCGTTAATATTACTATTTGTATATAATATCTAGTCAGCAATAAATATAATAATTGTTCTCACTTCAAAATTTTTTGACACAAAATTTACACTATTGTAGACGCTCACTGCAGGGTTAGCATACAACGAAATGTAATTTTTCACTTTGATCTCTTATATAGAAAATACACTGCAATTCAAATGCACCACGTCACAATGTCATTGTATACACAACATTAAAACAACTATTTAATTTCAAAGTTAAATGCATTGTTTAAACGTAAATCAAGCGAATTGCGTCACATAATGTGATATTTTTTCGTCTTTTGAACTAGCTCAAGGTCACCACACCTTCATAAAATATTTATCCACACCGATAGACATATTTCAAATTTAATTTCAAGGTTAACTGCAATATTTAAAACCTAAGAAAAATTAAGGGCATAAACAATCTTCCTTACTCACATCACACTACACAAATTTAATTTCAAGGTTAACGGCAATGCCAAAGTCAAATGAAGGTCATCTTCTCATGTAAAATTCCTCATCTCTCACATACCATACAAATCTAATTTCAAGGTTAACTGCAATGCAAAGGTCAAATGAAAGTCACCAACCTACGTCATCTCCTTCGGCTTTCAGCCTCAAGGTCACCCATACACAATCGTCATCGGCCTTCGGCCTCAAGGTCATCCCAAGCCAGAAAGTGGAGGGGGGAGACTCCCTGCCGGCTAAAATACCCTACTAACTTATATTTTCAAACATTTTTAATATATAAAAAATTCATATTGATTCAAAATATTAAAAATATGATTTATGTAAACAAACTGACAAAAATAATTTTTCATTTTAGGGAGCGAACAACCCCCTAGTAATCCACTAGTGTGCGAAAAATGTATTTACTTTTTATGTAATCATACGAATAATTTTTTCTCAGTCTAAAACGGATTTAAACAGATGGAAACTACCCCTGATGTTCACCCCCAAAAACAAAATGGAAATTACCGAACCCGTTTTTGAGGGATGAACATCAGGGGTAGTTTGTATCAGTTTAAATTCGTTTTAGACCAATAGAAAAAATTATTTGTGAAATATCTGTTTTTTTATAAGTAATTTCCATTTAGTTTCATTCCAAAATATTGATTAGAACCGGAGATGTCACAGAAATACTGTTTGGGGTGAGGGATAGTTTGCATCCGTTTAAATCCGTTTGATGCTAATAGAACAAATTATTCGTATGATTAGAGAAAAAGTAAAAACTTTTTATTTTGTAATGTTAATTATAATCGTATAGACATTTTTCGCTCACTAGGGGGTTGTTCGAGAACTTAATTTTGCCAATTTGTTTACATAAGTTATATTTTTATTTTTTTAACAAATATGAATTTTATATATACAAAAAATTTTTGAAAAATATAGTTTTTTTGAAATAAAAAATAAGGGTAGCAATCCCCAAACACGAATCACTAATGAAACATCTGTTTTTTTATAAGAAGTAATTTTGCATGTTGTTTGATTCCAAAATATTGATTAAAACCCCAGATATTTAGAAAAAACTGTTTTTAGGGGCGAACTTTGAGAATGTATTTCACCGACATATTATTTAATAATAATAATGCAGAATTATTATAAATACCCGACTCAATAGACAAAAACACATACAACTAAAAGAGTTCTTTTAGGTTATGAAACATGAAACAAATACAACGTAGAGCGCAAATAACAGGTACCTACGTACAACATAAAATAGCGGCCGTTTACGGCATGTTANCACTTTTTTAAGTCATTTTATGAGCTGTTTCATAACTATATTGTTTAGTAAATTTTTGATGGATAAAGTTTGATCAGGGTTGCCAATGGGTAATTATTAGAACAGCAGATATTTTATACTTCTTGACGATATTTTGGAGAGAGGTGTTTCCTTGCAATTTGCAGACAAAACAGATATTGTTACCTTGTTTCAAGTAGAATGCACTAATGCAGATAATGTTGCAGAAATTATATAATATATTGACAGTGAATTCATGAACAATTTGAGTCATAGAAAATTAACACTAATTTTTCTTTATAACAGAATTTATCAACAGGGCAGGTATAACAAATACATATGTCGACCAAAACTAATTGATTGTTGATACTTTGGTTTCTGTGATTATTTAATAATAATAATAATAATAATAATAATAATAATAATAATAATAATAATAATAATAATAATAATAATAATGCAGAATTATTATAAATACCCGACTCAATAGACAAAAACACATACAACTAAAAGAGTTCTTTTAGGTTATGAAACATGAAACAATTACAACGTGGAGCGCAAATAACAGGTATCTACGTACCACGGTCCGTAAAAAAGACGGTCGAGTAATAGACAGAAATTATGGGAGTGGCTTATCTCATACTACGTCACAAGATGTCTAACCTTTAGAATTCATGTTTGTTTACAAGCGACATCACTAGTAATCTTAAATTTTTCCAAGTATTTAAGTAAATCTTTCATAGTTGTTTGGGTATTTTGCAGTAATTAGTTAGTTATTGATAATAGTTTTTAATAAGTTAATGGTGTAGTGTTTAATATAAACTATTAATTTACGACGTAAAAATGCCAGGAGTGAGGTGTAGTGTTGCAATTTGCAATAATAATTTTTATAGTGCTAAACAAGAAAATTTAAAAACTTTATTTAATGTGTTTCCTATGGATAAAAACTTAGAAAGATATGGGTGGAACGGTGCAAATTACGCGATTTGTTTAATCATATAACTAGACTTATTTGTAGTACACATTTTGAAGACTCAAACTTTGAACGCGATCTTCAAGCAGAGCTATTAATGGTTGATTTATAAAAAAGTATTAATCCTAACTTAGCCGTAACTTAACCTTAATCTTAGTCCTAAAAAGTTAAATGTACAGAATGTAACGTATCGGTTTATAAAAATCTTAACCTTGCCCTAGTTCTATACATTACATTTTGTACATTTAAATTTTTAGGACTAAGATTAAGGTTAAGTTAAGGCTAAGTTAGGACTAATACTTTTTTATAAACCAACCATAAGTTTATCATCAAGAAAAAGACAAAGAAAACAGGTTAAATGTTAAATTTCTAGTTTAACTGATTGTATTCACTTCAAAAGGACTAAATTTGTTGTTATTGTTCTATAACAAATTGATATGACTGTTAGAAAAGCGATTGGAAATTTTATGTATCTATCGAAATGTGATTTTAATATTTTTGTAAACTTGACAATTTTTCTTAAAATTAAATGTTATGTCAAAAGTTCTATCCAATTAACTTTTCCTCTTCTTCCTTTCCTTTTATTCCTCCATAGTCCATTTAACTCCGAACACCGAAAAAAAACTCTCAAAGCTAAAAACAGTAAAAAGTATTGTATAGGTAGTTTACTTGTAAAAACTTAGGAATTTTTTAATTCGGAACATCAACTGTAAAACTGTAGTTGGTAAGTACAAAAATAAATTATGTTGCAGCCTATTATAAAGTAATTTGGTAAGTTGTTCGAAATTTAACTAAAGACAAAAGCAGATACAATAACATCATATAAACTGTACACAGTTTTTATTAAGATAGGTCTAAATTGTTTATATATTCACTTTCCCCTCTTCATTTATGGGTTTATGGATATTAATAGATATCTGTAATAAAATTAACACAAATTTTAGGTTAATTATGTAACCAAACGTCAAAAATTGTGACCGATCGTGATGTGTGTTCAAGACAATTTCACATTTCATCCTTTTATGTCCAAATTCCAATGTAAAGGTTCAGTTTGGATATAAAGGTAACATTTTACACTCAAAATACCTGTTAATTAACCATAATCATAACTGATTAAATTTATTATTTTATGTTAAAAGGAGGGTGGTACAAGAAAAGTGACAATTTTAAATTTGCCTCTTATTTTCTTATGGGAAATGCAATGAGTTAGAAAGAGATGACGGTTGAACGAAGATAAACTGAGGTATTTGGTGACGTATTTGTTTTTTATTGGCTGATTGACTTATGCGGCGACCGTCTCTTTACGGACCGTGTCTACGTACAACATAAAATAGCGGCCGTTTACGGCATGTTATTTACAAACGTTATTTCTAACATAACGTTTTAGCGTAAATGGGATACATACTCGGCCTGATTGTTTTGTAGCCTATAACAATAACTGGGTATAAAGAAGAAAAGAAAGAAAGTAAAGATAATAAATAAATCAACACTTAATAAATCAGTAAATAATAGGTACTCACCACAAGATACTTTTTCAAAGTTTAGTAATTCCATAAATAATGTTTAATTTTCTGTATAACTATCCGTTAGCACGGAATACCCAATATAGTATCACTCATAATAACCAAAATTAAAATAAAACAATAGAAATATTGAATAACACCATAAGAACTCAGCTAAAATCACGTGGGCCAATTAAAAATGATACACTCTATTGTCGCCACTGTCATAATGTCACTGTAGGTGGTTCTGCAGCTTTGCAGTACATACTTACGGAGCAGCCTCCCTGCTTTAATTGTTTGGATAGTATTAATAAAAAAGTTACATAAAGCACGGTTACATTTTTAAGTGGTCTATTGACTTTAAGTAAAACTGTAATTATATGGTTTCAATGGGGCATTTCACGTGAAGCGGACAGCGAAAAAAAGTGACGTTCTGAAATTTGTTATTCGGCTTAATTGTACTTCTAGTAGCTATGAATGTAAACACTCAATTTCTTTTTTGTATGATGTTTATTAATTTGTCAAGTTATGGGCTTCTAAAGAATTGTTGTAATTGAAATTCGTATATTTTGGAAATAGATTTTCGAATTAAACAAATTTATTTTTATAATATTAAATATGGCGACTTATATAGAAAAATTACTGTTCTTTTTAATTATAAAATGAAATTGGAAAAAAAAATTTTCATGTACAAAATCAGAAGTGAACATTTCAAATGAGAATATTAGTAAATTCGACCAATGTTTTTTTATTTTTTTTATTTCAAAATATAGCCTAACGTACATTTATAATACACCAGAAGTTTTAAAATGGGATCTGCATTAGTTTAGAAGATAGATGAATTAAAGTACATACGTGTCGCACTGATCGTGGTACAATGAAGGGCAACTTAAAGTCCCCACTAGTTGGGTCGCTCTCATTCTGTCACGCCCCACCACAAATAATCACGGAATGTTTCGGACTAGAAGTGTGGTGTGGAGATATACTACACCGTGGCACCAAAAACTCTGATAGCAGTTGCATTTGATATTTTTTTAAATATTATTTTATTAATATGATATGTAATGTATTGTAACATTTTCTTGGTTAGTTAAATCATTATATTGAAGACTTTTTTAAAAATAAAATGTTATAAACCGTTTACTATTTTAACCATTGTTCACTACATCCACATACCTGCATATTTAGTGTTTTCCCGTATTAGAGATATTCATTTATAAATGTCTTAAATCAATACATACAGGGTGGACTAATAGTGATTATAATACTCCTATGTCATATAGATAGAAAATACTTATTTTATTAGGGCATCGAGCGGTGCCTTAAGGAGGACATTTTAAAAATATTATGAAGTATACGGAATGTTTTGGAAGGCTGTATCAAACATGATTTATAAATGGCATGACCCGTTTTTTATATTTCATATATACAAAATATTTCAGACAAAATAACTAATGTTTTCAAAATGAATAAAATATATAAATTGCAAATAAAAATGTAAAATTAATAAATAATTTTATACACTATAAACGTAAAAGATAATTAATTGTTGATTACTGTATGTATACCAAATATCTCAACATCTTAATTTAATTATCATATATCTCTATAAAGATATTATTAAAAATAAAAAACTTAATTGCGCTTGGTGTATAAATTATGTATTACAAATATTTTTCAATTAGTTTAAATGTCAGTTGTTAATAAACAATGAAACTTTGGTATTCGATATAAATAAAAATATTTTTTTAACAAAGTATATACATATTTTTTAATGAACAGAAATATTTAAAAAAAAATATTAACTAAAAAAATATATTTTTTAGTATTTTGTATATTAGAACCCAGAAGCTATGACGTCGTTTAGTCTTTGCCCTATTGAATGGACAAGTGAAGCACAGTACTGTCTGGGGATGTTGACCCATCTGTCCACTCAACATGTTATTGAGGTATGTTTGACCAATCTCGTGCTGTATATGCCCAGTCAATTACAGCAATAACAACGACAACATTTAAGCGTTCTAGCCAGTTCGCAAGGAATGCTTTGACTACTATAGTAAGGAAACTCTGACTAATTAGTAAGGAATACTCTTATTATAGATTAAAGAAGTCTGCTTTAGTTCTTACTGTTGCTACTGGTGCAGTTGTTGTTATTGTGCAACAATTGCTAATAATAAAAATAATAATAATAAATAATAATAATAATATCTCTACTCCTCATTCTAACTACGAGAATTAGCCCAGACTTGTGCGGGAGAGAAGGCGGCATATTATTATAACGCAGGCCGCATTTGCGCCCAGGAACGACTTATGTTGGTAGGCCCTAACCACCATTCAGTGCAGGAATGAGGGAAACCTGGAAANAATATTAATAATAATAATTAATAATAATAAAGAATAATAAGAATAATAATCAACGAACTCATAAATTAATGAAGTCTGTAATTTACACAAAATTGAACTCACCATAGAAATGAATTAGTTGAAATCAGTAAATTAATCCCTGCAACTATTGAGTCATATTAGGCTGTTTACAAATAAACTCAGTGATTTTTACGAGCTATAGCAAAAAAATCAGATGAGCACCTGCTGGAACAATTGAAATTCACGCATGCGCTCTAAATGCCATTACCATTTATTAGCCATTAGGCAATAAGTATTTGTGTATTACGCATGTTTTCATCTGGATTGAGTTTTTAGTATACAAATTTAAATTGTTTATTGTTGCTGATATTAACAAAAATAGACATGCATTGCACCGATCAGGAAAAGGCTAGAATAATTGATTCTCTTTGGCAGCAGGGAGATTCAGTTCGTAACATAGGTCGAATTTTAAATAAAGATGAGAGTAGCAAAAAGTTATCATTTTTAATTACACGTCATTTCCGTGTATAATTTTAATTATTTTTATTTTAAATGCAGAAAAGTTTCATTTTTTAATTAAATGGAATAAGGAAGGCTGTTAGATAGAGCCGCAATTCAATGGCATGGCAAGCGAGTCAACCGAGGAATGCGTGAGCCGCTGCCTCAGAATTCTTTTCATGTTCACGTCACCTAAGTATACTGTTGCTTTTTGTTATCGTGCGGATGTTGCTTAATTAATTCATCCGTTGGTGTTTATGGTGGTGCGTTGTAGACAACTTAATTTGCTGCTTTTTAATAGAAAATGCATACGCCTATGTCCCGTGGTTCAGTTCTGACACCTCTAGTAATAAGCAACATTTTAAGAGAGATAATTTTAACCGTAGCTGATCATAAAATTACATATTCTTGACACAAAAGAAAAACTGAGAAAAGAGAACAAAATAGTCAACTTGTGGCTGATGTGCTATTATTATATCGGATATTTACAGAAGGTTTGTTATTTTGTCTGATTTTTTTTTTAAATAAAAGACATTCGGAAAATTGGAAAATTAGTTATTTATGTTGTAGGCACGTAGGCAATTAAATTACCTAAAATTTGAGGTAGGTATCTAATCTGAATGCGGAAATATCATTTTTCGAAAATTGAGCATTATTATTGCAAAAAGCAATGGATATTGATAAAACGTGCAAAACAGGTTATAAAAAAATTGTCCCAGGATCAGGATCGTAAATTCGGTATTTTTGCATTAAATTGAGCTTATTTTTACGTTGATTTAAAAAAAAAGAGAAATCACCTACGTCTCTCTGTTCCCACGACACGGCTTTTCTTATATAACGTTAATTGTTAATTTACTGTTAGACGTATACGGACCGGGATTTTAGAGACAATAATTAAAGAAAGGGTTAAACTTTTATTTTCAGAAATTTTACATTGACAGTTCATGTAATAAACGCGCTAGCAGCAGTAAAAAATAACATTAATGAACAGACTGCACGTGGCAGCGCTGGGCCCACGCATGCGCGTGAACATCGTTCTCTTAGCGCGTTTGATTTTTAACTTGAACGTTTCAAATTCGGTTAAAAAATCTTGCGCGCCAAGAAGATGGCGTGCGTGCATGGACCAGGCGCTCCTTTCTCCCGCATACAGGCTATTCATTAACGTTAACTTTTACTATGGTTTATTACATGAACTATTAATGTAAAACTTTCCGAAAATAAATGTTTTAGCCTTTCTTTAATTGTCTCTAAAATCCCGATCCGATACGTCCAATAGTTAATTAACAATTCCGTTATAAATTAAAGCTATCTTGAGAACAAAGAGGCGTAGGTGATTTTTCTTTTTTTCTAAATTAGGTACCATAAAAATAAGCTCTATTTAACGCAAAAAGAGCGAATTTCCGAGCGGCTTTTGCCTAACCCTGGGTACAATTTTTTTATTTACATCAAAGTTTCATTGTTTATTAATATTTGACATCTAAATTAATTGAAAACTATTAGCTATTTATGCGCCAAGCACAATTACGTTTATTATTTCTAATATTAGTTTTATAGTTAGAGATATATGATGAGTGAATTAGATTTGGTCTACATAATTGTAATACACAATTATTATTATAAAGTGGTATAATATAAACAAAATTGTTTCTTTTTTAAGAAAATCATATTTACCTTTTACGTTTATAGTGTATAAATTATTAATAAATTTTATATTTTCATTTGCAATTTAGGTATATGTTTGATTCATTCCCGAAAGCATTAGTTATTTTGTCTGAAAGATTTTGTATATAAAACACAGAATCAAAATGAAGATTGTTTACTGTTCCATCACTATTTCATTATTATCATGATTAAAATATGAAATATAAAAAATTAGAGCTTAAATACGCTTAAATAGGATAATACATATTAATATCGCAACGTTTTAGTGTGATATCACGCAAACCAGATGACCTAAGGGAGACTAGGTACCACGCTCAGTGCGACACGTATGTACTTTAATTCATCTATCTTCTAAACTAATGCAGATCCCATTTTAAAACTTCTGGTGTATTATAAATGTACTTTAGGCTATATTTTGAAATAAAAAAATCAAAAAAAATTGGTCAAACTTACTAAAATTCTGATTTGAAATGTTCACTTCCGGTTTTGTACTTGAATTTTTTTTTACAATTGCATTTTATAATTAAAAGGAACAATAAATTTTCTATATAAGTCGCCATATTTAATATTATAAAATAAATTTGTTTAATTCGAAAAACTATTTCCAAAAAATACGAATTTCAATTACAACAATTCTTTAGAAGCCCATAACTTCACAAATAAACATCATACAAAAAAGAAATTGTGTGTTCACATTCATACCTACTAAAAGTACAATTAAGCCGAATATGAACAAATTTCAGACGTCACTTTTTCTCGCTGTCCGCTTCATGTGAAATGCCCAGAGATATAGATAGGGAGAAGGCTCATTGACTTCTGCGCATCCTATTTTCGAGGGACACTACCAATGCCGCCATTTTGAACATGAATTTTGTTTTGTTTTGGTTTTTGATGAGTGAGCAAGGTTATGTTTCGTGAATTATTGGAATTGTTTATTAGTTACTATTTGTTTATATACGTATAATTTACGGCGACAAATTTGCGCTGTGGACGTTTTTAATATTCAGTACATCGTTTCTATACTTAAAGAAAACATTTATCGTTTATTGTTTTTGTTATGTCGTGTGCTGTGAGGGGGTGCTTTTTAACATAAGGCGTTTTAAACCAAAAGGAATTACATTTCATCGGTAAGAGTGGTTTTAGAAATTTATTTCTTGCAACAACTGTTTAAATTATCTTTTAGCTTTCCAAGGGGTGTGATATGTTTATAAAATGGGTAGAAAGTCTGAGACCTGATCACGAATTTAAATGGTCAGAGAAAAAATAAAGATTTCATGAAAGCTGGAAGTCAAATTAGCCTAGTCTGATGCAGTTCCAAATTTAGAAGTCCATTTAACTAATAAAGCCGACGCTCCATCCACAAGTTCAGTTAAAACATTACCTACCATATAAAAAAATGCTCCATTTACTTCATCGATGTCATCATCATCAATTTAATTTTTTTATAATAATTTGTTTAAATAAATATTTTCCCTGGCAGTCTATAGTATTATTTTAGTGAATTGTCATCTAGTCAAGATACTTCTGCAAGTACTGATAACAGTACAAGGAGAAAACGTATAAAGTTTTTTCAAACCGAACATAGTTATAGGTACATCTTAGAAAAAACAGTAATTAGGTTATGTGAGTTGTACACGTTAGATGTATTTTGTCTTTAACCCCAACCAATGACTATATTGCTTAGCCTACATGTTACATTATTTCAGTATATCACCTGATAAAATAAAATAAAATATATATTCAGAATTACCGCAATAAGACGACTTTTAGTATTCACTGAAAATAAATTGCCACATGAAAAGGATTTCATGGTTGTATTTGTTACTTCTGTGGTATAACAATTTTATAATAATTGTGCAGAAGAACTGTTCCCTAGTTTAATAGAGCACAATGTATCACTCACATGAAAATCATTATTAATTTTAACGAAGTGTTGTTTCTACATATACGCGTATAAATTATTTAATTTAGGCAAAAAATGTACTGAAAAAATTCAGGGACATCTAATACGGGAACAACTAAGTTATACTATTTAATCATCAATGAATAAAATTTGTAAAATCATTATTATTTGTTTGTAGGTACTAGTTTATCTTTATATTTCAGAATAGAATTTTTTTTAGATATTTACAAATTTCTGAAAAAACAACATTAAAATAAAAAATGTTGCTCATATAATTTGAATATTTATATTTGGTATTGTATTTTAAACTTGCCTCTCCCTATTCCTATTTAATTTCTCTAAAATTTATCTGTGTTGGCAACCATGATGTTCAAAATGGCGACCATTGTTATTAGCTCAGAGTAATAAATAAAGGGATGACCGCATTCCCTATTTCAGTACACAGTGTAAACATGTAACCTCAACCTATTGTATGTTGATAAACAAATGATATACAGGGTGTATTTAAATACCAGAGATTCCTTGGGTGAAAATAAGTCGATTTAACCTAACATATCTATATCCCAAATCGCATAATAAAAAAGATACAGGGTGTCAAAGTGGAAAATAAAAAATGTTTTTTCCTTAATAATTTCTATAATTTTAGTCAGAAATGTTTCAAATTTTCAACAGAGATTTTTTAATAATGGGAAAAATAATATAATAATGATTTTTCAGTGTCGAGTACGAGGCGCCCTCTGCTGGCAACGTTATGCATTAAATACGTAGTAACTTTTTTGCCAACCCCCGTATACAACTTTTAGTAACAAAATATGAATAGTGACTAAAATAAATTTTTAACACTTTAAACTAATACTTCAAAATTGCAGCTTACGAGTATTATCAACTGACATTTATCGACTCGATTTTTTTATTTATTTAAGCAACTCGAACCTTGGTATTCGTGGAGGTATAAAACCGTAACACTAATTTATGAAATTAAAAATATATCCTCAACGGTTGGCTTTAGCCATTTTCAATAGTAAAGTAAATTTAAAACAGGAAAAATAATGTTGTCTCAGTTAATTCCTGCGCCCCCTTTTGGTCGAATTTTAAAATACAGATCCACAACTAATAATTATTGTGAGGCAATGCGTTTTGAATTTATTAACAAAAGTGTCTGTTTATATCTTGGTATTCGTGGAGGTATAAATCTGTAACACTAATTTATGAAATTCAAAATATCTGCTAAACGGTTGGCTCTAGCCATTTTCAATAAGTATACCTTTTTTGTTCAAAATAGTCCTATATTTCATATTTTCCTACTAAAAGCTATATACGGGGGTTAACAAAAAAATTACTACATATTCAATGCATAACGTTGCCTGCAGAGGGCGCCTCATACTCGATACTCAAAAATCATTATTATATTATTTTTCCCATTATTAAAAAACCTCCCGGTTGAAAATTTGAAACATTTCTGACTAAAATTATAGAAATTATTAAGGAAAAACCATTTTTTATTTTTCACTTTGACACCCTGTGTCTTTTTTATTATGCGACTTGGGATATAGGTATGTTAGGTTAAATCGACTTATTTTCACCAAAGGAATCTCTGGTATCATTTGTGCCCCTCCATTTAAATACACCCTGTATAAGTAAACACAATGGTCTCTGGTACAGTGGCGTACCGAGTTTAGGTATAAAATCTATCAAAAAAATTATACTTTTTAATAGAATTTGATAAAATCAGAGGTGCTCGATTATTTAAGCTTTCATGTGTAATAAATAGACAATAAACAGGAAAAAGTTAGTAGTTTCTTCAAAATCTATAATTAATATTTTAAAAACATTTCCAGGATAAAAGAATTACTAAAGAAAACTCCTTTATTGAAACCGTCATTATACTATAGATACCAAGCGAACATAATTTTACAAGTATCCAATGCTACAAAATATGATGCATTCAATGTCATTAGTTCTATTATTTCATAGTAGTTCTCGATTACTGGAAAAACTACATTTATTAAAATAAATAATTTAAATAAAATTACAAGAAAACGAGCAAAAATATATTTCATTAAAATCTGCTAGAATAAAAACAATGCAAAGAAAACAAAACCTTTGTACTAAAAGTAACGGAAAAATGAAATTACATTGAACAACATTTAATCGTATGGGAAAATAAACATGTTCCAAGCACGTTTTAAATGCACGCAACAAAAATAAACTGAATTTTGAGCTCATAGCATTGACAGCTCCTCTCTTACGAAGCAGAGACAACATGTGATTGAAAATGTTTTATAGCAACATCTATAAAATTTCCTTTACTGGCAATTTCTCACAGGGGGAACCTTTGAGTCGGCAAAACATTTTCATTAACACTGCTAAAAATGTTTGTTAAATTATTCTTATTACCTTTTTAGAACGTATTACCTTCCAAATGTTGTATTAAGCACAGCTCCATGTGTGAGAAATCGTTTTCCAGTTACTGTTACCTTAATATCTGTAGCAAGGAAATGCTTCAAACAGACATACCTAATTATCCTTTGATAAATCATATTCAGATATGGCTAAATTTTCTAGACACATTGCTCGTATCGCAGGATCTTATGGTATTCTACAAAAATAATAAATTAACAAATAAAATACTTAGGACACCTTACACCCTCGTAAAAACGCCCATAGAAACAATGTCAAACTTACTTGTGAAAAGAAGTGCACATATTTGGCCCTTTTCCTGTAATTGTCGGCATATTATACACCGCTTTGACACTTTATTGAAATTAAATAAAAAAACACAGTTTAAAACACAGTATACTAATCAATCAGTAGGGAAAGTTACGTTTCCCGCGTCTTCCATATTTTCACCATTTTGTTAGCGACTGACAGTTACTACGATTTCCGTTCTCATATTTTCATTCATAAATCTAGTATGTTTTCATGATTGTATATACAGGGTGGTCCGAATTTTATGGAGGAAACTTCGAGGACAGATAGATATCTTTAAAATAATAGGCGTTTACCTTATAAACATAGGTCTGGAACGGCCTCGTTTTAGAGATACAGGGTGTTGAAGTTGTTAAAAAAATATATTTTTTGTTTATATCTCAGGAATCTATTAACCGATCTCAATAAAATTTGGTACAAATAATGTACGATAGTAGGCCTTGCATTCCTTAAAATATGAGCTCTAAAGGTTCAACCAGTGGTGTACAACTAGACAGGGGTCACCCCCTTTTTATAAAAAAACCTACGCCACTGTATTTTTTACAAGTTATTGTAACGGATTTATATTCTAATGCACTACATAAGTAAAAAATGTGACCTGAAGTGTTTCCCTAAGGATCACAGTAGATATGCTATGGGCGTATCACGCCAAAATCCCATGTATTTTCTTATGGAGGTTCATATTAGCAGTTTTTGACGAATTTTACCCCCACTCCTCCACCTTTTCCCTTCCCCCTCCCTTCCCCGCCAGCCAATCAGAGCGCAGCATTTTGGCGGGAAATTCAAAAATGTAGTCATCTAGGTCTTTGTCCCCGCCTAGGACTCTGCCCCCTAGGACCCCCATGCAGGTATCTCCACGTAGGTATGCAGAATCCCACACGTAGGCGCGTGCTCCCTAGGGCTCCCACGTAGGCGCGTGCTTCCTGGGACCCCCACTTAGGACTTTGCCCCACCTAGGGCTTTGCCCCTTAGGCCCCCCATGCAGGTATCTTCATGTAGGTATGTAGGATTCCCCACGTAGACAAGAGTATTGTGCGTAGGCCTCCGCGTGTACCCCCGCGTAGGTATACCTAAATTGTATAGGGCTTCGCCCGCCACCGCGAGCCCCAAAACGTGGTCGAGCGGAGACGTAGGCAGTAGCCGCGATTTCCATTTCACAATAGTAGTTTATAACGCGGCCGAGCGTGTATCCGTAGATGGCGTTGCAAGTGGAGCGCGGTAATGTAATCATAAATGCCTGCATATTTAATTATTACAGACTACGGATAAAAAATATTTACTGGATTTCACTTTAGGAATGTTCGTTAAAATAGAACAGAAAGGGTCAATCCTTCTTCGTCTTAAATGTTCATATATATTTATCAAGTTCATATTAAAGCCCAATGGCAAATTCTTTTAAATAGCAAATTGTACTGAAATAGAAATTATTCCGCTTAGGTGTAATAAGAAAACCAAGTCAACAAACGCTAGCACAGCTGCCTTTTGCTGTCTCAGCAAAACAGCCAGTGGCCTGTTCTGGCGATATCAACTGCAGTCACTGCACTTTGCGGCTTTTCTTGGCTAAGACTGTTAATAATCAATTTATAAATAATCATAAATCATAAAATCAACGAGTCTGCTCTGCTTGTTTTTTGTTAAAAGTTTCTTGGACTGTTATATTGAGTGATGCTTTTTGTGTGTATCCTTTTGGATAAAGAAAGGTAAGTGACATTTCCAATTAAAAACGTAGCCTTGTATAGCAGTTATAATCTTAAACTGCAATTACTTTTCATAGAAAAAAATTGTATAATTAAAAATTTTAGCATTAAATTCTAAGACAATTAAACCAGCTCCCAAAATTAGTGGTATATTAAACAAATTCACTTAAATGTTTATTGTTTAACGAAGAAAAATTCTATTTAAAATCAGTATTATACAGGGTCTTATTTTAGCAGTTGAGAAGAAACAATAGCTACTGGGCCTTTATAAAAGATACAAATTAGTTAACAAGATGGCTAAAATCTAAAGAATTATTTTTTATATTATTATTTTTATAGACAGCGGAAAGACAGAGAGAGAGCAGCATTGAAAAGGCATGCGTTTTGGCTACAGAATGACAGAGACGTGGAAACCAAAAACAAGGCGTACGAAGGGTAAGTTGCTTTAAATTTCATCATTTCAGATTACTTTTCAGTTTTAATACACAGCCCACGTATTCTAAAAACTTTAATTAGCTGTTAAAATAGCTTATTTATAATAAAATCATATTTAAAGCATTAATATTAAACTATAATTATTTTTCATAGTAAAGAAAACTTACAATTAAAAATATTGGCTTATTTCAACAGGAAAACAAGCTAAAAAAATCCCTCAAAACATATTAACATTCTAAAAACTAATTTAGCTGGTAAAACAGCTTATTAATACAGAAAAAATCACTTAATCGTAATAAACGTTAACTAAAATTAAATACAGGGCTTTATTATAATAACAATAAAAATTTTTTTATTTAAAACTAGTATTATACAGGGTGTTATTTTAGCAGTTGAGCAAAAATAATAGCTACAGGGTCTTTATAAAAAGTTACAAATTATTCAACAACAAGATGGCGGCTAAAAATCTAAAACATTAATTTTATAGGCAGTTGAAAGTCTAACCAGGACAGAAAGGCATGAATTTCGGCTACAGAGGCATGAAGTTCAAAACAAGATAACAGAATGACAGAGACACGAAGAAAGAAGGCATACGAAGGGTAAGTTGCTAGATTTTTCTGCATTTCAGATCGCGTCGTTTGTACCGATTCAATACACAGTTAAATATGCTGGCTTGATAGGTACCCGTGTCGTGTAGGGGTCTATCTTAAACGATTACCTAAGGGTAATCATTGGATTTTTCCTTGCCAACGAAAAAAGGTTTCAGCCACACGCGAAAAACTTAAATCCGCCCGTGAACGCGAAAGGCCTTCGGGCTATCGAAACGATAAAAATGGCTGTCTTGTGGTTAGGGCAAATTCAAAATATAATTGTTCGGTACCATACTCTTAGCGCAATTCAAACATCTCGACGGCAGTGTTTCAAACTAAACAGATCCGTTGCGACTTAGAACATAATTGAATGTTATAGGGTCTTTCCTTACAATTAAAAATTACTATTGACCCTTTACATTAAAAATATTCAGATTTTATTTTTCATAAAATAATTTTTTGCCACTATTTTTTTAGTAAAGTACAGTTTGACGTCATTTTTCATAATTTTTCCATATTTAATTTTTCTATATGTAATTTTTTATTAAAGTACAGTTTTAGTAAAGTATAGTTTTGACTTAATTTTCACATAAATAATGTTTAATAAATAATTTTTTTGTTTTTTTATTAAAGTTCAGTTTGACGTCATTTTGCATCGGAAAGTGCTGCCCCGAATTCTCCGGTTTCTTCTTTTTTAAATATAAGACTAAATTTTTCTATATTTAATATTACGTAATTTTTCTACTTTTTAGTAAAGTACAGTATGATATATTTAATTTTTAATCATTTTTTTACTGACACTATTTTTTATATACGACTGATAAATTTTGATACCATAAATGTTATGCTGTTAGACACTTCCGCCACCCCTGTATGCGTGGCCTCAAGAAACATCTTGAGGACCAAGGAGCAGGAGGTGATAACTGTTCGACAAACCAAGCTGTATAAGCCTCTCTCCGTCAAGAGACGGTTCCTGAACGACCACACAACTTGTATGTAACGCTCTGTATTATAGATAATTACATTGAAAAATAAAAACCATATTTTACATGCAGCGTTTTTATTTTTCCTCATCTNATGTTATTATTATTATTATTATTATTATTATTATTATTATTATTATAGTATTCCTAATATCGATATAGTCGCAGTGAAAATTAAACTTCTTAACAAGCACCTTTGCAATTTTTACTATTTATATTCCACCTAATGCATCATGTGAGGACTACGAATGTCTGTTTGATAGTCTTGAATCTCTCAATGAACTTTTTGGGTCATGCATTCTTATCATAGAAGATTTTAATATCCCGAATTATAATTTTAACGCATCCTCCCGGTGTATAAATCTTTTGCGACAGTTTGTCAATTATTATGATCTTGAACAATACAACCTAGTAACCAATGTGAACAATACAACTTAGTAACCAATGATATTGATAGACTCTTGGATCTTGTTGTTAGTACTGAAACTTGTTCAGTACGCAAGTCCTACGAACTGTTATTACCTATTGACCCTCATCATCCGGCTCTATGTATAGACACTGGCATGTATGGTCCTCACAATGATGTTTTTCCTATTTTAGACTCTCCATCTTCAAATTTTAAAAAGGCGGACTTCACGGTTTATATAGTGAACTCAATGCTATTGATTGGTCACTACCAACCGACGTCTCCGTTCACACTGTTCTTCAACACTTTTATGACAAAATAAATTATGTTTTAAGAAACATATTCCCACGAAAACACCTTCACGTAAATGTTTTTCGCGGTGGTTTAACACAGAAATAATAAACCTCTTAAAAATCAAAAACCGAGCTTGGAAAGTTTACAAAAAATCAAAACTGCAGGTTGAGTACGATCATTTTAAAAGTATTCGAACACAGTTTAAATGTTCTGTAACAATTGCTTATAATAATTATATTCAGGAGGCTGAAAGTTCCATACAAAATGATACCAAAAAATTTTGAAATTTTATTAACAAAGCAAAACTCTACCTGTATATCATCCTACATGAATTATGATAATTCCAAACTGGAAAATCCCCAGGACATTGTGAACATTTTTGTCCACTATTTTAGTAACTCTTTTATTACATCCTCGAATTATGAACCCGATGTTATACATCACTTTAATAATAACGCTATTCCCGCTGTTACATCTGAGGGTTGCTTTCGCTGTACAGCAAGAAATAAACGCTCTCTCAACGGTAATAATAAAGAATTTTATTAAAAACTAATGTATAGAAAACTTTGGAAAAAACGTGTTGACGGTGTGAGTGTTCGTTGGAGAGTCCTTGTGGTTGAAGTCGGTCGTAGGTAGCTTGGTAGTCGTTGGCAGAAGTCCCTGGTCCTGGCGCCACTCTGCAAGGGTCGGCTTCCGGGAACCCCGTGGTGCGTCCGGCGGCGCTCTTGACGTTGTGCTTACAAATGGGTCACTTGCGAACATGTGTACCCACACATCTTTTACTGAAGACAGTATTAGAAAATCGATAAGAAAGATTAAAGCAAATATGACAACCGGACCGGATAATATGCCTGCGTTTATTATAAGAGACTGTGCTACCATTTTTTATAAACCACTTTTAAAAATATTCAACCTTATTCTTAAGCACAATACCTTTCTTGGCTTATGGAAGAATGATGTTGAGAATTACCGACCTATTGCCATTTTATGCAACTTCTGTAAAATATTTGAAATATTAATTCATGAACACCTTTCCTTTTACACAATGAACCTGATAATTACCGAACAGCATGGATTCATGAAGGGCAGATCCATAGTGTCGAACCTTGTATGTAGCACCCAGTTTATTGCCGAAATGCTGGATAGGAGGGGTCAGGTGGACGTCATCTATACTGACTTCTCTAAGGCATTTGACAGGCTTGATCACGGTAAACTGTTGTGTAAGCTCGAAGCTTGCGGTGTCAGTAGGTCCTTTCTCCAGTTGTTAAAATTATATATTTCCCACCGTGTTCAGTTTGTACGGTACCGTGGTCACAGTTCTGTGTTTTTTAATCAACCATCTGGTGTGCCGCAAGGCCCATACTTGAACCTTTGCATTTTATTTTGTATATTAATGATATCGCCCAAGATCTAAATGTTCACTTCTTGTTGTACGCTGATGACCTCAAGTTCTATGTAGATATTAACTCCTAATCCGATTGTTTGCAACTACAGCATGACTTGAATCTGCTTAATGTATGGTGTAATTATAATCGACTGCCCTTGAATGCTTCCAAATGTAATGTTATATCATTTGTTCGTAAAAATAGTAAAATTTGTTTTAATTATACCTTAAATAATCAGATACTTAATCGGCCTGAATTTGTCCAAGATCTCGGCATCATTTTTGACGGCAAATTAACATTCAATAAACATATGGAAGAATGCATAGCTGGAGCGTACAAGAATCTGGGGTTCATACTACGTAACAGCAGAGATTTTAAAAACATATCTACATTACGAGTATTATTTAATAGCTTTGTTAGGCCTAAATTGTAGTACGGCTCTGTAATTTGGTCTCCAAGTTTCATATTGGATGGGATTTATCCAACCAGAGGGTATTCACAAGACTTATTATTGAAACGATTTGAGATGAGCAGTCTAATTAGAAGGAGGATTATGAATTCTATAATTTTCCTATGCAAGCTTGTTAACAATGGTATGGATTGCATTATGCTTACCTCTGTTGTTAGCTACAGAGTTCCTAGAGCCAACGCTAGATCTAATAATAATTTATTTGTTGATCCCTACTCCCGTACTAATATTTTGCAGTGGTCTCCCTTGTATATGATGCTAAGAAATTACTGTAACATTGAAGAACGGCTAGATATATTTAACTGTACGCTTGCGGATATAAAGCGTGCTTACACATTTTAAGATCTGTATTTTATTCTTATAAGTCATGTTTTATTTTTGTCTTTATTTTGTAATATTGTTATATCAGTGTTAGTTATATTATATTGTTTTGCCGTTATTTTTTAACTATACCATTTTGCTGTTTTGTTGTAATTATGCTACTTTTATGTTACATATTTTCTGTTTTTATTCATCCTGTAAAAGGGTTATCATACCCGTTGGATGAATTAAATTAAATAAATAAATAAGTAAATTTTTATTTAATTTTTAAAGCACTCTAAGACAATTTTTCACAAAGTGCTCACCATGCTTTATCAACAGCAATTTATAAGGACTAATTACAATTATGACTAATTAAACTTCTTCAGCAGCAATAAGATTGACATGCAGGAAGTAGTGTGAGCGACAAAGTTGTAAAAAACTTTAGACCCTTTTAAGGCTTTTTGTTTTTATATACGAGCACACAGTCGATACTTTTAAGGAATTAAATAATGAAAAATATATGAGCAGTTTTTATTGAAATTATTTGACAGCTAATTTTTGTTTGAAAGTCCTGTACTCTTTTCATATATGTCAATATATTCTAAAATTATATTCGGAAAAACAAACCTACCTACCTGTAAAATTTGTAAGTAGTGTTGTTGATACACATGAAGGTGACCGAGAAGACCATACTCCATTTTTACAATGAAGAGTTGCCATCCCTAAAAGCTTATATAATCCTAGCTCTCTACATCTTGTTTGCAGTTTTGCTCCATGAGGAAAAACCCATCCAGTAGTCTTAAATAATTATTAAGTAATTAGATACTATATAACATATAAAATTAATTGTGTCATGCTTTCAATAAATTGTTAGGTTTCAATAGAGTATGACTTGTTTCTATAAGAATTACTTAAAAAAAAAGGTGAAGTTATATGGATGAAATAACTGAATGAAGTCACCTTATTAATTCAAATACTAAAAAATATATAACAATCTTTTTCTCCAAACAGATGTTAAGATATGGATTTTATAAGTGGCTCGTGTGCTTTATAAAGATGAAATTTCTTATTTCATCTTAATAAAGAATCATTAAAAGTACAAACCACTTAGAATGTTAATTCTTAATATTTCAGAGCTGATCAAAAATCTTTTTAATAAAAGCGAGTCTACCTTTATTACAAGTTTTAAACTTTATTAGAAACAATTATTTTTTTTATACTCACACTCACAATCATTCAAGTGCTTATTATGTTTCTATAAAGTACTGCAAGAACAGTTTAACAATGGTAGTTTTCAAATTATTGCTAAATCAAAATAATTTCTTCCAGTTGAAACAATGTACTTAATTAAAAATCGTGAAATAATCTTATATTAGGCATAAATACAGCAGTACAGTTCAACATTCGATTAATCTACTTTAGTTTTAACTAATAACTGGCTGCAGAATCATAAAGATTTTATTTATTATGCCTTATTTAGAATATTTTTTTTTCATTAGTACTTTTAAATTATAATTTTTTTAATATTAGCTTTTGTGCTTTATTTTAAGCGGTATTAAAAATATTCCGTTTTCCAAAATACGATTATAAATACAGTGTTATTATCAGAACGTAAGAGGAACTTTTGAGGAGGGAAAATTAAAGCATATTGTAAATGAATTAAAAAAGGGTAATGTTGACGTAGTTGCACTACAAGAAACGAAACAATTAGGGGAACTGGTAATGGAGATAGGGGGCTATATATTTATAAATAACGGGGGAAAGGATAGACTACTGGGCACAGGGTTCCCAATAAGGAAGGAACTAAAAGAGTTAGTAGTACAGTATAAATTAGTTTCAAATAGGATATGCCTTTTAAGGCTTAGAGGAAAGTATCAAAAAATAACTTTTTTGAACATACATGCACCACATGAAGAAGCGGATCTAGGGAGCAAGGAAGAATTCTATAACGAATTGGATAGATTATACGAAGAGATTCCAAAGTATGATATGAAAATTTTGTTGGGGGATGCAAATGCAAAAATAGGTAGGGAGGAAATGTATAAACCCACAATAGGAGATCATAGCAAACACGAAGTAACCAATGAAAATGGAAAATTCTTAATTGATTTTGCAAAGGAAAAGAACCTGATTATAAAAAGTACATACTTCCAAAGGAAAGAAATATACAAAGGAACATGGAGATCACCAGATGGGAAAACAATAAATCAGATAGACCACATTGCAATAGAAAAGCCGGAGGTAAAATGCATTAAAAATATAAGGACTTATAGAGGTTTAGACGCAGATACGGATCACTTCATGGTAGGAGCAAAACTAGATCAACAGATACCAGAAACTAGAAACCAGAGGAGGGAAAAAATAAGAAATAGAGTAGTTGTTAGGCCAGGAACCAGAGAGGAAAAAATAGAATATGAAAGCAATCTAAGTAGAGAATTAAGTAGCAGTAATAATACTAATGAAACGACAACTATAGAAGAAATGTGGGCAGGAATAAAAACAAAAATAGTAAGAGCAGGTGGAAAATACAGGAAAAAAGTGAGGAAACAGGAAAAAGAATGGTTTGATAATGAGTGTAAGGAGGAGCTAGAAACTAGAAGAAAATTGAGACAAAAGATGCTACAAGAAGGAACGGAGGAAGCAAAGAATAAATATGAAGAGCAAAGAAGGAAAACTAAAAAGGTGCTAAGAAATAAGAAAAGGAAAAATTATGAAACGGTATTAGAACAAATAGAAGAAAACTTAAGAAATAACAATATTAGGAATTTATACCAAGGAGTGAAGAATGAGAAAAGGGGGTATCAACCAAGACCAGTATTTTATAAGGATAAGAATGGGAAGATAGTGGCAGGAGAAAACGAAATATTGAACAGGTGGAAAGAATATTTTGAAGAATTATTAAATGGAGATGAAACCGATGATACGGAAAGAGAAGAAAATAATAGCAACATAGAAGGAGACAATATGGTGCCAGCGCCAAGTAAAGAGGAAATTAAAGAGATACTGTCAAAATTGAAAAATAATAAGAGTCCAGGAAGTGACAAATTAACAGCCGAACTATTTAAATATGGAGGACATGAACTAGCAAACCAATTACAGAAACTACTAGAAAGATGTTGGGTAAAGGAAGAACTGCCAAAGGAATGGACGGAAGCAGAAATTTGCCCTATTCATAAAAAAGGGAATAGAGGGGAATGCCAAAACTACAAAGGAATAGCATTGCTGAATGTAGCATATAAAATACTGGCCACTTGTTTAAAAAACAGGTTGGTAAAGGAAGCGGAGGATAAAATTGGTGAATATCAGTGCGGGTTTAGACAAGGAAGAAGTACAGTAGACCAAGTTTTTACTCTGCGAGAAATTTAGGCTGAAAGCTTCGAATACGGTAAGCCAACAGTAGTTCTGTTTGTAGATTATCAACAAGCTTATGACAAAATAGAAAGAAGTGAGCTATATAAGGTCTTAGAGGAATTAGAAATCAGCAAGAAGATAAGGAACATGGTACGCCTAACATTGAAAAGACAGAGAATAAAGTAAAAGTAAACAATAGATGCACGGAAGAGTTCGAAGTTAAAAACGGCGTCAGACAAGGGGATCCATTATCAGCAGTGTTATTTAGTTTAGTGCTAGAAAAACTCATAAGAGATGCAGGAATTAATAGATCAGGCCTTATTTACTATAAAAGACATCAGTGTTTGGCATTTGCGGATGATCTTGTAGTGTTAGCAAGAAATAAAGCAGAATTAAAAGAGGTAATAAGGAGAATAGATGAGCAATCAGTTAAAAGGGGACTATATATTAATGAGACAAAAACTAAGTACATGGAATGGTCGGAAGAAGAATATCAAAAAGACAAGTTTCTGAAAGTAGATACAAACAGAGGGAAAACGTACAGATTTGAGGAAGTTGAACATTTCACATATTTAGGAACAGTAGATATGCTATAGGCGTATGGAGCCAAAGTCCCATGTATTTTCTTATGGAGGTTCATATTAGCAGTTTTTGACGAATTTTACCCCCACTCCTCCTCCTTTTCTCCCACGTAGGCGCGTGCTCCCTAGGGCTTCCACGTAGGCGCGTGCTTCCTGGGACCCCCACCTAGGACTTTGCCACACCTAGGGCTTTGCCCCCACCTAGGGCCCCCATGCAGGTATCTTCATGTAGGTATGTAGGATTCCCCACGTTGACAAGAGTATTGTGCTCCGCGTGTACCCCGCGTAGGTATACCTAAATTGTATAGGGCTTCGCCCGCCACCGCGGGCCCCAAACGTAACCGAGCGGTGACAGGATCAGTAGCCGCGATTTCATTTCACAATAGTAGTTTATAACGCGGCCGAGCGTGTATCTGTAGATGGCGTTGCAAGTGGAGCGCGGGCCTAATNGTAAGACAATCAAATATTTTTTCTGAATTCAGTTTTAAGTTATTAATAAATCTTAAAACATTGGCAATTGTTCTTTGCAAACGAATAAATGAAGAGAACCTATTAAATATTTCATTTCAACATTCATAAGCCAAATTTAGATTGATTGTTAAAAATGCCTTTCTTTCTTCAGGAGAATTTTCTAATGTGCAAATAAAATCAAAATTATGCAAATTTAAATTGATTTGATGCAAAAACTTTGGACCATGCCACCGTATATCTGATTTTATGAGTTCACTTGGTGTTATTCCATGAGATAAACAATCTGCAGGGTTATCAAGAGATTTTATGTGACGCCACCGGTAGTTTGACGTAAGATTATGTATGATGCATGCATGTGAATTTATCCAGTGTAAGGTGAATCGACAATATTTTTTGTGTTAATTTTGCAAGGAGTAACATGGCGCATAATTCAAGCCTTGACAGAAATTTTGATTTAATTGGTGCTATTCTTGATTTTAAATATACATATATATACAAGCTCCATAAGCTTTGATGCTAGCATCTGTAAACGCAATTCAATTGTAAGAATGTCATAATTACTAAATAAATAACGAGGAACTTTGAAATTATTTAAATCTAACATATTTGTTATAAATTTTCTCCAATGAATGAGTGTTTATGGATCTAATTGTTCATCCCAATTTATTTTGCTTATCCAAATCTTTTGCATTATAATTTTTCCTGTGACTGTTATTGGTACTATTAGACCTAGTGAATCAAACATTTGTTATAACTTTGATAAAACCTCTCTTTTAGTGAAATTACTTTCTTGTGTTTTATAGGGAGATATAAAAGAGAAAGAATCTAGTTTTGGATTCCAATATATTCCTAACGCCTTACTGGACATATTATCTATTTTTATTGTGTATGTGAATTGTGAACTATGAGAACAAATATTCAAAAAATCACTTGAGTTTAACTTATGTAACTTAAAATTTGAGGAATTAAGTGATTTATTTAATTGATTGCAAGCAATTATCACCTTTTTTCTAAATTAAAAAATTTTTCAGCAATTGTAAATGAATCTCCCAATTCTACATATTCATTTTTCGTTTTTAGTGGCAAATTAACCTGATATGATCCGTTTTCTAACTTTTGTGTTGTGTTTTCAAATATCATTTCGGCAAGTTTACCGTCTGGACATAATACAGGGATTGAGGTAATTTATGAGTAGCTAAAACCAAGTTACAGAGACAATATGAAAAAATTCTAAGAAAGCTGTATAGCCTTAGGGATTTCTATCACTCCTAAGGTCCATGCGGCAATTGTTCACATTCCTAATTTTTGTAAAAGAAGAAAACAATGTCTTGCCGGTTCAGACGTAAGAGGAAATTTTTTTTCTATATTTAATTTTTCATAAAATGTAAAACTATTTTTTTTTCTATATTTAATTTTTCGTAATTTTTCTACTTTTTAGTATAGTTTTGGCGTAATTTCTACATAAAATAATTTTTCTGCTTTTCTATATTAAGTTTTCATAAAATAATTAGTAATTTGCGGCTTGAAACAATTTTAAAAAAATTACAAAAACTTACCAGTTTGGCCAAGGAAAAGCGGCAAACGGGCCCAGAGGGTGGCTGCAGAGGCAGGTAATATGGTGGGGGCGGTTCTTTGATAGCTATAGGGGGCCACACAATAATTAGTTGGAAGCCCCGGCAACTCAATTCCACAAAAATATGTTCGCACGTATGCGCACAAACGAAAGCGTTATCTATACATACCCCTTGAAGGCGACAACCCTTATCTTATTAGGACTGGTATTACAGACGCCAAGGGTTGTACTCTCCCGCATGAAAGCGGTACCTGTCACGCTAACGTGAGGAAGAAAGTCGACCACCAACCCAAATTCCCATTTTCTTAGCCTCGCAAACACCACCTCCGTACACCTCAACAGATTAGCGAAGAATGAACGAGTAACCGACATGTCTCAACTAGTAACTTACTACGCGTATAAGGTGTCGTCATGTTTTACGTCATGCTGTTATCACATTTGAAATTATTATCAGTTTTAAAAAAGGTGTTGAAAATTCTTCAATAAAGGTGAGTTTTTTAAAATATGACGTGTCGCATATCAAAAAAAAAACTACGCATACAAGGTCTTCTCCACCAGAGATAACGAGGAGAAGGTCGTGTGTAAACGACTGGTAAATTTCGATACCATAAAAGATATGGTATTGGACACTTCCGCCACCCCTGCATACGTGGCCTCAAGAAACATCTTGAGGACCAAGGAGCACGAGGTGATAACCGTTCGACAAACCAAGCTGTATAAGCCTCTCTCCGTCAAGAGACGGTTCTTGAACGACCACACAACTTGTATGTAATTATCATAATTGTATTGGGAAATAAAAACCATATTTTATGTACAACGTTTTTATTTTTCCTCATCTTTTCAAACTTACAAAGGTTAGAAATAATAATACTCAATCATATGATACAAGTTTTATTAAGGATATCTGTACATAACATTACAATACATTTCACCGTAATTTTTACGTTTGCATTTTTTAAATAAATTATCTGAGGCTTCATTACTGCAAAACGCCGAAAACTGTTCACGTTCTTTCACATGGTCTACAAGGGCTGTAGCATGTCCTTTTCTACGATGCGCTTCCAGCGTATAAATGTAGTTCAACGTCTTTGGATTTGAATGCTTGTTGAAGGGGTCAAAGTTCATTTTAGGCAGCAAGGCAAACGATACGGGTTTTTTGTCTTCATAACGTATATAACATGAAGGCTGTTTATCCAAGTACCATTGATTAATTAATACATCGTCGCGAATATTTAGCTTCCTTATCTCTCTCAAGGCTCTTGCTTTAAAGTAGAACACTGTTTTCATTTTTACGATTTGTCACTACCAAGAACAAGACAAGAATGAGACGCTTGCTCAAGGTATTCTTATTATGTAGAAGGGGGTAAGAAATTAAATTGCGCTCGTATTTTAATCTATTTCTAGCATTTTATTGACGTCTTTTACAAAAATTTTAATCGGTGTATTTGAGATATTAAATGTTTAATGTAAAAATGTCATCTGAACGATGCATAAATGGAAAACGTTATAATCAGTCAATGCATAGATCAGAGGTGCCTAGGAATCTTAAGTAATTATGAAAATATGGCGTCTAAAAGCAAAAGCCTGTCATAGCAACCATATTAAAATTAAGATTCCTAGGCACCTCTGATCTATGCATTGACTGATTATAACCATTTATGCATCGTTCAGATGACATTTTTACATTAAACATTTAATATCTCAAAAACCCCGAACTGTGGGTATAGGGAAGTGTACATAAAAGTGATTCGAAATTGCTTGTAGAATACGAATTCTCAATTAGTTGTAGGGCATTCCATAAAAATTATTGCAGTTACTTGCTATTAAAGATGACTTCCGGTATTTTCCGGATGTGCCGGAAGTGCGACACTTTTATGATATCAGACTTTAGTAAGTACTTCTAAAATAAGTTAAAGATACCATATGACTTTGTCCCTTTCTTCGTTTGTTTACTTTCAAAAGGATTTTATAAATGACACATTTGACATTTTAAAGTGCGATTTTCTCGGAAACTGTCAAAGATAAGTATAGGACATAATACATATTTTAGTGTTAGTTTCTTCAGCAGAATTGAAAACAAAAATAATATACAGGGTGTTCCATATGAAATAACAAAGTTTAGGGCATTTCCGGTCAAACAGGAAGTGACAGTCAGTTGTTTTTATGATTAAATTTTGCATCAAATTCAATGATACGCATGCTCAAAATTTGAAGTCTATATATTTTTTCGTGCGTAAGCTAGAGCCTGGGTAGTAATCTCGTGATCACCCGGTATAGTATGGGCTCGGATACTTTTCTCCCCGAGCGCTTTCTGATACATAATACTGCATAAGTTCTTTCGATCTTTTATTACGTAGCTAATATTTAAACTCTTTTCCACCATCCTGGCATAGCTTTGTAGCGTTAAAGTAACCGGTGTCCTTGTCGATGATAATTTTAAAATCTCCATATAAACCTTACCAGTATTGATCTTGGATTTGCTCGAAGCAAACATCTCGTAGACTTTTCATTTTGAGATTATATTAAAAGCACGTCTGAACACTTTGAATGTTAGATGAAGAATGATTACTGTTGCTACTATGCTGCCGCTATTTATCATTCAGAAAAATGTTGAACAATATCCTTTAGCAAATTCAGTTCACACATGAAGAACTCATTCTCCACACGATAACTTTCAAGAGTCTGATTAACAGCTGTCTCTGTCTCCACTGCACTGAAAACTGATTAAGTCTACGTAAAAGAACAAGTCAAAGTTGGCTCTATAATTGTTGAACTGTTTAAGCCTTGTCTCAGGATCTTTAGTGTATCCCACTTTGTATACATTTCTAGCTTCATACTTCATGGTTGTTGCTATGTAAACGTATCCGCCTTTCTCTTTTGTTCTCGGCAATCACATCCATCAAATAACTTCTAGCATTGCAGGATGCAGATACGTTCCAGAAATAATCGTATTGTATACGGGGTTCTTATTACCCGTTACTGTTTGCAGGGGATAATAGTCCCCAGCACTTTCTGATGTATAAAGTCGCATAAGTTCTAAACATTCAAAGAATACATATATTTATACAGGGTGTAACCAAAATGTTTGTCCAAACTTGAATAACGGATTCTATTTCACAAATTCCTCGTGCAAAGACGTAAAGTATTGCGTCATTCGACTGAGATCACGTGAACAACCATTGAGATTGAGGATAAGAATATGGACAAAAATAAAAAATATGTTTAATGCATGCGCAGAACATACTTGTAATTAGTACCTTAGTTTCTTCAAAATCGCTATGTTAGCATAAATCATGATAAGAGAGGTCAATGAACTCCAAACAGCATTACGCCATTCTTAGGTCGTCTGGGGTCAAGGTTCAGACCTGTTTTCTACCGGTTCAGACCTGTTTTTTAGCATAAACTGTAACCTGATATTTTATTTCCTTTAAAATTGCAGTGTTAGCAAAAATTCTAACCTAATATGCAGGTTTGCTAGTAAACCTAGCATAAGCCTCTTTAGCTCAGTGGTAGAGCACTGGTCTTGTAAGGTTTTCCTTATACATGAAAGGTGAGAGGAAATAAAACAAGCAAGGATAAGTAAACATATATTATGCATATTAAAATATAATAAATGTAATATTATAACGTAATTGGTACAATTTTTGTAGATGTAAGTCCATCCTTTGTTGCGGAAAATCGATGAGGATTCGTAAATACATCATCCCACTTGTCTTGAATATTCATCTTTTGAAACTGTTTAGCCATTTTGCACTGGTTATCGTAGTATGTTATTTCGGATTTTAATTGGCGAATTTTTTACAAGATGTTTATCTAATAACGGCTTGAGAATTTTTCTCTTGAATCTATCTCTATCCGCAGCAAANTTAACTATTTTTATCCCACAAATCGGTATGGGCTGGTTCACAGGAAGATCCTGTAGATTAATTACTGGATTCCTGCGGATGTAGGAAACCTCATTTATTTGACTTAGATTCATGCTACGACAATAGAAAAATCAGGTGTAAAAGAGTGAAAAAATAAATAAATAAATAAATAAAAAATAAAGGATGTGTTTAATAAATAATTGACTATGTCAAAAACAAATAACTTGTATTTTGTAAAGGGACACTTGAGATAATTACTTGAACAAGCTGTTGCTATAGACGGTGTAGGGACACAAACACATATAAACTACGGAAGAACTAGCTGGAAACTAATTGCTTCTGCAAGCTATCGATGTAGACTAGCAAATGATAACTTTATTTCACTGTGTATATATATCATCAGTTTGACCGTGACTCTTATTACATCCGGCTGACGTTCGTTATTCTTATCGCATGCTGTCTAGACGCTACGTGGACACAATTTTTGCTAACATTACAATGATAAAGAAAATAATATATCAGGTTACAGTTTATACTAAAAAGCAAGTCTGAAATTGTACAAAACAGGTCTGAACCAGTAGAGAACAAGTTTGGACCTGCAGAAAACATGTCCTAAATTGAGGTGACCTTGACCCTAGGTGACCTCAGACGATCAGAGGTCGATGTCCTTGGCATGACCTTGACCCCAGACGACCAGAGGTCGATGACCTTGACATGACCATGACCCCAGACGACCAGGGGTCGATGACCTTGAC
>NW_019416815.1:53762-97859 GCF_000390285.2 Anoplophora glabripennis
ATATACGGAACGAAATATCCACGGCATCCGCTATTCATCTGGAGACGTAGAATATAGTGCGCTGAACGCTATACTTGAAGATCATTTGCTGTGTACCGATATAATTTATGTGAAAGGACGTGAACAGCGGGATTATTTAGAGAAAATACTACCGCAATTGGTTCCCTCCAGCTGGCAGCACTTACCCAATGTGGTAAACGTTGAAAAATGTGAAAATTACTGGGATAACCCCCCACCACGTTTCCAAGTAGATGTACTCCGTTGTTCATATCATATGAATCCAAATAAAACAGTCAGATGCAGCAGGCGGAACTGCGAAGATCTTTTCCTTTGGGTATACAACCTATTGCCGCAATGAAGAAGAAAACAGTTACTTTCGACGAATCTAAAAATAAAGTGCATCTAATGAAAACGTGGACTTTTGCATCTACTGCAGCTCGGCGTAGATACTGGGAATTCTTTGCTGCGGATAGAGATAGATTTAAGAGAAGAATTGAAACTACTTCTAAAATTCTCAAGCTATTATTAGATAAACATCTTGAAAAAATTCGCCAACTAAAATCTGAAATAATACATTACACCAACCAGTGTAAAATGGCTAAATAGTTTCAAAAGATGAACATTCAAGACAACTGGGATGATGTATTTGCGAATCCTCATCGATTTTCCGCAGCGAAGAATGGACCTACATCTACAAGAATTGTACCAATTACGTTATAATATTATATTTATTATATTTTAATATGCTTAATATATGTTTACTTGTCCTTGTTTGTTTTATTTCCTCTCTCCCTCTACCTTTCATGAATAAGAAAAACCAGTTATAAGACTTTACAAATCATTATGTACCTCATTCGTTTATAGACAGTGGTCTGTTGCTTAACAACAATGGTCGTTTTACGTTCCAATTTCATAATTTTAACTGCAGTACTACAAAATGTGTTGTACGTACATGATATACACAACGTACACGAAATGTATGTATGCTACAGANATTTGAATTGAATTTGAATTGAATTTGAATTGAATTTGAATTGAATTTGAATTGAATTTGAATTGAATTTGAATTGAATTTGAATTGAATTTGAATTGAATTTGAATTGAATTTGAATTGAATTTGAATTGAATTTGAATTGAATTTGAATTGAATTTGAATTGAATTTGAATTGAATTTGAATTGAATTTGAATTGAATTTGAATTGAATTTGAATTGAATTTGAATTGAATTTGAATTGAATTTGAATTGAATTTGAATTGAATTTGAATTGAATTTGAATTGAATTTGAATTGAATTTGAATTGAATTTGAATTGAATTTGAATTGAATTTGAATTGAATTTGAATTGAATTTGAATTGAATTTGAATTGAATTTGAATTGAATTTGAATTGAATTTGAATTGAATTTGAATTGAATTTGAATTGAATTTGAATTGAATTTGAATTGAATTTGAATTGAATTTGAATTGAATTTGAATTGAATTTGAATTGAATTTGAATTGAATTTGAATTGAATTTGAATTGAATTTGAATTGAATTTGAATTGAATTTGAATTGAATTTGAATTGAATTTGAATTGAATTTGAATTGAATTTGAATTGAATTTGAATTGAATTTGAATTGAATTTGAATTGAATTTGAATTGAATTTGAATTGAATTTGAATTGAATTTGAATTGAATTTGAATTGAATTTGAATTGAATTTGAATTGAATTTGAATTGAATTTGAATTGAATTTGAATTGAATTTGAATTGAATTTGAATTGAATTTGAATTGAATTTGAATTGAATTTGAATTGAATTTGAATTGAATTTGAATTGAATTTGAATTGAATTTGAATTGAATTTGAATTGAATTTGAATTGAATTTGAATTGAATTTGAATTGAATTTGAATTGAATTTGAATTGAATTTGAATTGAATTTGAATTGAATTTGAATTGAATTTGAATTGAATTTGAATTGAATTTGAATTGAATTTGAATTGAATTTGAATTGAATTTGAATTGAATTTGAATTGAATTTGAATTGAATTTGAATTGAATTTGAATTGAATTTGAATTGAATTTGAATTGAATTTGAATTGAATTTGAATTGAATTTGAATTGAATTTGAATTGAATTTGAATTGAATTTGAATTGAATTTGAATTGAATTTGAATTGAATTTGAATTGAATTTGAATTGAATTTGAATTGAATTTGAATTGAATTTGAATTGAATTTGAATTGAATTTGAATTGAATTTGAATTGAATTTGAATTGAATTTGAATTGAATTTGAATTGAATTTGAATTGAATTTGAATTGAATTTGAATTGAATTTGAATTGAATTTGAATTGAATTTGAATTGAATTTGAATTGAATTTGAATTGAATTTGAATTGAATTTGAATTGAATTTGAATTGAATTTGAATTGAATTTGAATTGAATTTGAATTGAATTTGAATTGAATTTGAATTGAATTTGAATTGAATTTGAATTGAATATGAATTTTGAATTTTTGCTAACAATACAATTAATAATATATCAGGTTACAATTTATACCAAAAAGCAAGTCTGAACCTGTAGAAAACAGGTCTGAACCAGTAGAAAACAAGTCTGGACATGTAGAAAACAGGTTTGAACCTGTAGAAAACAAGTCTGGACATGTAGAAAACAGGTTTGAACCTGTAGAAAACAAGTCTGGACCTGTAGGAAACAGGTCTGAACAACTAGAAAACAAGTCTGGACCTATAGAAAACATGTCTTAAATTGAGGTGACCATGACCCCAGACGACCAGGGGGCCATGACCTTGACATGACCTTGACCCCAGGCGACCTGAGGTCGATGACCTTGACTTGACCTTGACGTGACCTTGACCCCAGACGACCAGGGGGTCATGACCTTGACATGACCTTGGCGTGACTGACCACAGACGGCCAGAGGTCATGACATTGACTTGACCTTGGCGTGACCTTGACCCCAGACGACCGGGGGGTCATGACCTTGACATGACCTTGACCTCTGACGATCAGAGGTCAAAGACCTTAACGTGACCTTGGTCTAGAATGATGCAATACCGGATAAGAATGATGCAATGCTGTTTGGAGGTCATTGCCCTCGAATGATGCAATACCAGATAAGATTGATGGGAAAGGAAATAATATATCAGGTTAAAGTTTATGCTAGCGTGGCAGTATTAAAGGAAATAATATATCAGGTTACAGTTTATGCTAAAAAACAGGTCTGAACCGGTAGAAACTTGTCCTCGAATGCTGCAATACCAGATAAGAATGATGTAATGCTGTTTGGAGGTCATTACCCTCGAATGATGCAATACCAGATAAGAATGATGCAATGCTGTTAAAGGAAATAATATATCAGGTTACAGTTTATACTAAAAAACAGGTCTGAACTTGTAGAAACTTGTCCTCGAATGCTGCAATACCAGATAAGAATGACGCAATGCTGTTTGGAGGTCATTGACCTACCCTTATCGTGATTGAATTTTAAATTTACCACCAACTGGCCATGTGACGTTACTTCCATGCCACCATGATACTTCTTATATGACGATACTTCCATGCCGCCATGATACGTCTTGTATGACGTCACTTCCATGCTGCCATGACACTTCTTGCATGTTAACACCCACGCATCTCTTGCACAACGACAATGACCACAAGAAGTCGCTGAAGGAGCGCGCCGAACTCGATGAACACTGAACATGTGGTGACCTTGACCCCAGGTGACCTTGACCCCAGGTGACCTTGACACGACCTTGACCCCTGGTGACCTTGGGGTGACCTTGACCCCATGTGACCTTGCCACGTCACTTCCTGATCCACAAACCGCCTCATATATCTACTAACGAATGATCTTCGTACATTGACCAGTTTTGACTAATACAGGTTAAGGTTAGACCATTCAGTTGAAACTGTGCCCCATTAAGTCTTATCTTATGCGCATATTCACTATTCATCATTGGAAATGCCAAACAATATTTTCAGATTTCATACGATGAAATAATGTGTAAGAAAACATCAGCGTTTCACAAAGTATTTAACTGGCAATTAAATAAATATAAATATGGCGGTCAGTTTTCAGATTATAGATGTATGAAATTGATCTCTTGTCTGAAAAACATATATTACTTCCATGATATTACAGTGCCCCTCTAATTAGGTTTCCACAGTTGTGGCGTACCAGCCTATATTTCAATTCTGCCATCTACTCATAGGAAATACAACTACAATCTCCTATCTTTATCCTCCCATTAGTTAGTAACAGAGCGACGGACGGATGGAAGGAGTTACTTAAAAAGTTTTCTCTAATACTAATAACGTGTCATAGTCTCCTACGCCATAAGCCTGAAGACAATAATAAAATTGTTTGTACAGTTCATAATGACTTTCATTAGAGAATAGTATTTAGCAACCAAACGATACATATTTTTTATGCAAACACCCCTTTTCTCGAAACCAATATTCGATCTACCACAATGTTATGTAACAGGTTCGTTGACATTAGAATAAAAAACAGAAGAATGGTCATGCAGATCTGTTTTAAGTCAGGTCAGCCTTCTTATAGATGGTCCATGGGCTGAAGCAAATCAAAAATTAGTTTGCTAAGTAGAAGAAATATTACGATTATCACAGGACTTTTAACGGAGTATGGATATTTTGATAAACACCTCAATAGAATAGGGCAGAGCACAAACGTAAGTACAGGTTGTGCGGGCACGACGATTATGATTACATATTCTCTGTCACCGTGGTGAAAAGACGTAGATACCTGGAAGCAGCATTTCTGTCACCTCAGGGCATTAAAGAGTATCCAGTAAAGCTAATGTTTGACCTTGCACGTATAATGGGCCTATTTTTAAACACTCTTACTAGCGGCAGGCACAATGGGTCTGAGCTCTGGGGGCAACCAGCTCGCGTTTCACAACAATAACGACAAGACCTCATATTTTCGCCAGACCCTGTGCAAAACCATACTTATCGTATCAACTTCAACGTTACCTGTTTACGTGGGTGTTGTACAATAATGAACACGTAATATTGACAGTTGGTAGAAGCAAGCGCAAAAAAGCAAACGCCTAGGTGGGGAATTCTGGAAGGAAGCCTAAATAGTTGAAGATAGGTAGTTGAAGTGAGAAGAGTATGGAGATGGGTAGTAAAACGATCGGCGGGCAGTGTGTCAAAAATAGTGAAAAAATAAAAGTGTTTAACCGGTGGAAAGTTCTAAATATTTTCAGATTTATCGGATCAGTACTTTCCGAGATATCGATAGTGGCGATTCCTGGTGGGACACCCTGTATATTGTGCACCTTTCTATACATATTCGAACTATAGTCCTGTAAAAGCCGTGAATTCTGATATGTAGTCAAAACTTATTTGTCTTTGTTACCGCCACTATATATAATGTGTTACCGTCCTATAGTCCAATCAGTCTGTCACGGCCTTATGTTAAATTTACAAAAAATACCACTTGGAAACAAAAAATATAGTGATATAGGAAAAAAAATTCTAACAAAGATCGTGTATTTTTCCTGTGGCGCATAAACGGCGAAGTTAACCTAAAAAATTCATAAATCAAAAAACGGTTTTTCGCTAATAAAAAAAATTTGAACTCCAATCGAAAAAAGTTAAGTAAGAAAGTTGTAGCTATTAAAAAAAACTATCGATTCATATTTTTAAATATATCGATTGATATATTACTTTTGGAGATATATCGAAATAACCGTCAAAAATCGACTTTTTTGTTGTTGTTGCTGTATCTCTTGCAAATTAAGGTTTTGAAACTTGTTACTTACTGTAAATATAGCCCTTGGCAAGCAAAAAAGTATCTTTTTTAAAAATTAAAAGTTATTAAAAATTTTTCGAGTTACATCGATTTTTTGAAAAAAAGGTCACCTCGAAAATCAGCTCTTCTTGCTCGACGAATAGTCGTAGAGAAACGAATCAGGGTTCATTTTTTCCTTAAAAATAGTACTTTTATAGTACACTAAGAGTGATAACGATTTTATTCATTTCAAATGTCCAAAGATGACTGAAAAAAGTAAAAATTTTTTGGTCGCGTTTTTCTTGAATATCTTTTTCGATTTTCATTTCTCGATAATGTCTATTACAGGAATCGACTGCTTGCATTTTTACGCGAATTTAAAAAAAAAGTTGCTCTACGACCTTCTGGGGCCGAGATAATTTTTTTTTTCAAAACATTTCACAGGCCACTATTTATTTAAATGCTACATACAGCGACCATTCTTACAGAGATTGAAGTTGAAGACATATATTTTTAATAAAAAAATACTGTGGTTCATTTTAGCCACTTCTGTATTTTTAATTGTGCGTCAAACCGAAGCATGACCCCTTTTATGCACGCGTTTTTCTCCTCTCAACGCGAAATTGAGAAAAACGCGGCAAATTTCTGCTCCATTTTATGCACGCGTATTCTATCAGTTGTCGCCAGTTTCATGCCACACAGTAGTCAGTGAAGTACATGAAAATGGATCCGTGTATATTGTATTTGTGCTATAAAAAAATATGTAATAGAAGACGTAAGAGGCGTTGGGCAGTACATCCAATTAATAGAAATAGAATTCAATTGCGTCCATTGCATCCATGTCCCGCTTAATCAACAGCTAAACTAAAATTAAAACAAACTTTCTTGACAGACAGAGCCACTGGACTTGCGACAAAGAGCGCTTTGCATAAAAACGCCGATATATTTTCGTGCTTTTTCGGAATGCGTGTCGCCAAGCGTTCTGTAAAGCCATTGCGACAGAATTGAAAACGCGAGAGCAAATAAACGAGCGTAAAATGCATAAACGTAGTAACTCTGTTCAGGGTATCTTGAAACGCGGCGTTTTTGTCAACTCCGCGTTGAGAGGAGAAAAACGCTTGCATAAAAGGGGTCTTTGAGCGCGACACGAGTTAACTGTAGCGGACGGCGGAGTGAGGTAACGCTCCGGCCACTCCGAAAACTGAATTCGCGCGTTCAAAAGCGCTCTTACTTTCAAAATCTTCATTGTCTCGACTTCTGGACCATATACAAAAATTGCGCGACGCGAGCTAACTGTAGAGGACGGCGGAGTGGGGTAACGCTCCGGCCAGTCCGAAAACTGAATTCGCGCGTTCAAAAGCGCCCTTACTTTCAAAAACCTCATTGTCTCGACTTCTGGACCATGTACAAAAATTCTTTTGTACTTAATTGGAAGTAGCTCGACGAAGTAAATCAAAATATGATGTTTACGACAGCCTTAAAAGTATAATTATCTTTGAAATATGTAATTTTCCTTTAGTCTAAAATTCTCTCACCTCTTGTTAACATTTCAATAATAATAATTGTTTATGAAATAAAGTAAGTACAACATTTTATGATAATTATATCTTTTTGTTATAAAAGTATTACAAAATATTTATCTAATTGTCGTACAGAAAATTACGTGGTATAAATAAAAATATTCGTCGATTACATTTTTTATTTTCACAGCTTATGCAAGTACATCACTCTTATGTTTCAATTCTTCTTCTCTTCAATTCCATCGATTGTGATTCATTTTCTTCTTCTTCTATGATTTCGTTTCCTATATTCCACGCAATCAACTTCATTTTCCACATAATTCGTTGCATCAATGAGTGATTTAAATGCGTCAAAAGAATCATTGGATGTTTGAAGTTTCAAAATTTTCACATTGGGATGCATCACAATGTAAACCAACACCAGTGTACATTTAAAAAAAATTTGTTACAACCACATGACGCAGCTACATGATATTTTTTTCAAAGGTGCTTTTGAGGCTGTCGTAAACATCATATTTTGTTTTATCTCGTTGAGCTACCCCAAATTAAGTACAAATGAATTTTTGTACGTGGCCCAGAAGTCGAGATAATGAAGATTTTGAAAGTAAGAGCACATTTGAATGCTCGAATTCAGTTTTCGGAGCGGCCGGGTAGCGTTATCCCCACTCCGCCGCCCGCTACAGTTAGCTCGCGCCGCGCTCGAATCGGTTTGACGCACAATTAAAAATGCAAAAGTGGCTAAAATGAACCACACTATTTTTTTTATTGAATATATAAGTCTTCAACTCCAATCTCTGTAAGAATGGACGTAGTCTGACTTAAATAGCGGCCGGTCGAATTTTTTGAAAAAAAAACCATCTCGGCTCCAGAAGGTCGTAGAGCAACGTTTAAAAAAAAATCGCGTAAAAATGCAAGCAATCGATTCCTGTAATAGACATTATCGAGAAATGAAAATCGAAAAGATATTCAAGAAAAACTCTACGACTATTCGTCGAGCAAGAAGAGTCGACTTTCGAGATGACCTTTTTTTCGAAAAATGGGAAAATATTTTGTAATTAAAAAAAAAGTTCTTTTTGACTTGCTGAGGGCTACATTTACAGCAAGTAACAAGTTTCAAAACCTTAATTTGCAAGAGGTACAGCTAAAACAAAAAGTCGATTTTTGACGGTTATTTCGATATATCTCGAAAAGTAATATAGCAACCGATATATTTCAAAATATATAGGTTTTTTTAATAGCTACAACTTTCTCATTTAACTTTTTTCAATTGAAGTTCATTTTTTTATTATCGAAAAACCGTTTTTTTTTATTTTTATGAATTTTTAAGGTTAACTTCGCCGTTTATGCGCCACAGGAAAAATACACTATCATTCTTAGAATTTTTTTCCTATATCACCATATTTTTTTATTTCCAGGTGGTATTTTTTGTAAGCTCTTTTACACTGAGAAATTTTTTTGGCAAAATAGGCGCCAGCCATGTTGATTACTTTTAAAGGAGAGCTCACTTTACTACTCTAACCTTACTTGCAGTAGCAGAATTGTTTTATAAAAACTCTTTACTTAAGTAAAGAGTTTACTTAAGTTACTTCTGTAACTTTGATCCCACAGTAGCACTTTCCTGTTATAGTATTTCCGAAGTCAGTTGAATATGCAAAAAAAACGTCTGGTAATAAAATTTAATGAGTTTCATAGGCGTCCCTAAAAAAATTTTCTGCTAAAAGTGAAAGATTATAATAATTTGTATATAATGTGTAGAAAATTTCTATTATATGTTCATTTGACCAACAACATATTATAATTATTTATGTCCTGAAACAATTTTATTATATTGGTGGTAAATTTTGTTTTGTTCCTTTTCAAAAGGTCTCCAAAATGCCATGTTGTGATAATATTAGTAAACAAAATATCCCTCTTATTGCTCCCTTTCGCAATTGTAATATGAATGATTGATAGAAGGTGCCTATAATAAATTAATATTACCTAATTCACACCAAATTCCGCATTGCTACACTGCACTGCTGGACAATTTATGAACCACTTGTCACCTGTTGTGATTTATTGCCCAGAAGCCCAATACAACTGTAATCGTTTTACTTTGCCCGCGCTCGCAATCTTCAACTGAGCGTATGTCACATCCACGTTTAGTTCGATCAGACCTGTATATGGGTATGGCTAATTAAATATGGGAACAAGTTTTTCAAATATTTCAATGCCGAGTTGCTGCTTAGCGACCGAGCCTAATACATACCTTGAAGTTATTGGTTCTTCAATTGACTTCGGAAAAACTATACTGGAGAATTCTTTTTTGGAATTTTGATTTTCAAAAAAATTCATCCTTAACAAAAGACACCTAATGCTACTTTTAGTAATGCAAGTTTTATGTCTATGCACTGCAAGTCACCATAAAATATGAAAAATTAAATAAAACAACATATTGCAAATTGGAATTTATCAGAAAATTTTCTTTGCTAATAAGTTATATTAAGATTTTTACACAATAAATTTTAATTTTTTAATTCAATACAATTAAAAAATACACAGCAAATCTCGTTACTTAAGAAATTCACATAAATTCTAATTTGTAATGTTCTACTTAATTTTTCATATTTCACGGTCACTTATAAGTCTATACACAAAACTGCATTACCAAAAGTAATTTTCGACATGCGTTGGGTATCTTTTATTATGAATGAAATTGAATGAAAAATCAACAAAAGAATTTGCAATAATTTCCATATATACCTCCAACTTGAACACTGCATAATAATATCTACTAAAATATTCCTTAGCCGACTATCAGACTATGGAATCAGAGATAAATCTTTGCAGTAGGTTTCTTCTTTCATTGACGGTAGCAAACATTTTACATCTATACAATATTGTGGAGATGACTGCCAATCATGTGTTGCCTCTAAGCATAGAATAGTTGGTACAGACGTGCCCCAAGGGTCCATCTTGGGACCTTTATTATTTATTTTGTATATAAATGCCATTGACTCAGTATTAGAAAACATCTGCTTTGCCCTATATGCTGATGATCTCTCATCAATAATATCGCAAAAAAATGACGAAAGTCTAAATAATAAATGTACTCAAGTTTTGCAATCACTCAACAATTGGTTCAACATGAATGACCTATATCTAAATAGAAAAAACTAGGACAATTCGTTTCCATAATAGGCAAAAGATGTGTGAACAATTATCTGTAAAGTTTAATGATATATACCTCAAATATATCACGGAACCAGCAAAATTTCTAGGTATTATATATTGCTATAAATTTCTAGGTATTATATATTGCTATATTGCTTATATTTATTAAAATATTCGTCATATCAAAAACATGTTTTAATAAAAGTGTTAGGGGAAATTATTTCCGTTTAGTGATATCAATCAATCTTTCGTATCACAAAAAATGTGGTTGCCAAGGTAACCGACTTAATTTTTTTAAACCGCACCATATACTTTTTTTGGCGAAAATTAATACATTGGACCTTCCTAAATACGATACAATACAATTTTAATGGGGTCACATAAGAAAAAATTACAGTAAATTCAATTTTTATAATTTTATTTTATGTCCTAAAGTAAGGAGTCAAAAAATCAAAGCATCAACGTTTTAAGCTAATTTTAATAGGATAAATGAAAAAGTGGAACGGATGTGAACTAATTTATTAAATGTTCAAAATGACGGCCATTATTGTTCAGGCACATTCTTAGTCTCTTTAATATACTTTTTAAGTAACCCCACGAAAAATAATCACACGGATTGAAATCGGGTAACCTTGCTGGCCATTTAGTGGCACCTCCGCGACCTATCCACCTTGCAGGGAACATTTCACTTAGATATTCTCTTATGGCCCTTCCATAATGTGGAGGGGCTTCATCTTGCTGAACCACTTTTGATGAATTGGACCTAGGGCCTCCAAAGTAAGTACAATTTGTTCTCTCAACAAATTAAGATATTTATCGGCAGATAGGTTCCCATCAATAACAAATGGTCCAATAATATTATTTCCTAGTATACCTGTCCAGACATTAATTATTTCTGGTCGCTGGGTTCGAGTTTCTCGTATCCAGTGAGGATTTTCTTGACACCAATATCGATAATTTTGTTTATTATAAAATCCATGAAGCATAAAAGTGTCTTTATCGGTGAACACAATCTTTTTGCCAAATTCTAAATCCATGTTAAGTTTATCTAACATAGTGTAGATATGTAGATGATATTCTTGCATTTGTGACAGGTCCTCCTACAGTCATTGATAATATTCTTACTGATCTTAATAAACTTCATTCCTCTATTAGTTTTACATTTTAAATTGAACATAATAATGAATTAAATTCCTTAGATTTAAAAATTTTCAAACATAATTGCTCTTTAGAATTTTCCATTATAGAAAACCAACTCAAACTGATCATTTAATTTCAAGGCATTCATAGATTGTTAAATATACCAATGTCAAATTTAAATTTCAATAAGGAAGTGCAGATATTGCAACAATTATGTATTAATAGAGAACTATTAATAAAATTTTGTTTCAGAAAAATAGAAATTTAGCTTTTCGTTCACAAAATGTTAACATTGATAATAATTACAATTTTAGATCTTTATCTTATTTAGGTAGTATTTCGGATAATATTTCAAAAATATTAACTAAAAGTATTCCTAATCTCAAAATTTCCTTTAAAGTAAATAAGTCAGTTCGTTCAAAATTTTCTAAAGTTAAAGATTCACAGGATAAATTGTCAAATAGCGGTATATATTTGTTATCTTGTAATGATTCTCTCGTCGCCTATGTAGAATTATTAGATCATTAAATATTCGTATTAATGAACATTTAAAAAGACCTGAAAAGTCAGCTTTTGGGCATCGTATTAATTTTACTAACCATTCATTTTCACCTTTAAACAATAGCAAAATTCTTCATAATATTCAAAATAATTTTGATTTTCATAAAATTAATTTATTGGAAGACTTAGAAATTCTAAGAGAAATTAAAAGGAACCCTAATAACTGTGTTAATACTCAAGTCAATTTAAATTGTAATTTTAAACCTTTATTCAAGTATCTTTGGGAATCTCATTAATTCACAGCTGATAGTTTGTTATTATTAAATTGGTAGTGTAACTTTAAAAATTTTTGTTTTCACTCAGTTGGTAATCTTTAGAATTGTAGAATGTCAATTTTCAATTTCATTTAACATTTAACCTCACTTTATTTCACTCCACGTGTTCGACATTGTTAGTCAATTTCTGTTTCTTTCTCTTGTTATTTACCAGTAATTGATGTTATATTTAATGTTGTATACTGTTATGTCGAACTTATTAAGATTTTCAACGTTTTCTAAATATTTTTTGGTATAAAATTTAGCGTAAGTAAAAAATTTTTTGCTTTATATAATGTCATTTCAACCTCTTGTTGATATTTTAGGAATAGCTCCGATGATGACTATGTAGTCGAAAGCGCTCAACTAAGATTTTAATAAAAATTTTATACACATTTTAACATACAAATTTCTTTGGCTTTTCTTTAAATTTCAATTTTGGTCAGTTGTTTCAGTAAACAAATGTGTAATCCAATTATCGGTCAAGCTCAAGATCGACAAAATTCGTCAATCGGCCCAGATTCCGCTATTTCCGTCCGTTCCGAGACGGAGCCACCGTGATTATGCGAATTACGAACTTAGCGATTCGATATCTACCATTGGAGTTGGGAGTCGGAAGAGTCGGCTCCCAGTTTCGACTCTCAGCTTTGAAATGAGTCATTTGATTCGAAACATCAAAATGAATCGTTTTGCCCATCACTAGTGGTCTACTACTATGTGACGTACGAACATGGGATCGAGAGCATACGAATACTCTCGAACGTCTTGTTTATAAAATAAATTTTGCTGTGACAAGAGAAATACTACCTACGCTACTAAAAATAAAGCATATAAAGTAATTCTCTAATCACAGACAATAATGTTGCTATACTAGTGATGTAAATTACTAAATATAACATTATAAATATTTTTTATAATTTTTCGTTTTGCTATAACACGAAAGTAACTTTTAATGGCAGTAAAAGTCAGCAAAGTATATTTCACTTTCTCAGTGGACTACGAAATATAATTTCTCATTCTTAGGCCAGGAAAAAAAAGCGTGAATTTACGTAAAAATTATACAATTAACCACCCTGTAAACAATCTTTCCTCCATTTTTATGACTACTACTAATATGTTATTGTACATATTTAGCATCTATAGTGATAAATTCAGCTTGCCGAAACAAAAAGTCGCGTTCAACTTTATATTACCTGTCGTATCTAATGAATACTTAAGTTATAAAAAAAAAAATGAGGGGGGCAGGTTTCCTAGCTCTTTCTTCTGTACACGTTGACTATGGCTATTTACCATTTATTTTTTGCTCATTTCAAAAATTGAAACACTTTAATGAAACGGATACAATTTAATTATCTTACTAAGCACATTCACAAACTGGTCTTTTTGTAGTAAAAAGTAGGATATCCTGTGTTTATAGGAAGCAATTATGCCATAAAACAGGTGAGCGGATGGTACAGGTTTAAGAGGAAATTATAGAATCCTAAAGCTATCTTTAATAAGAGGTAATTACTATCTTTATTATTGATCCATCCAGTGTTATGTGAAAGCCTTTAGAGATTTACAGATATGGATCTCTGGGAATTTTATATTTCATATAAAATATTTGAAGGTGATTCTTATTCTTAAACATTCAATAACAATGATATTTTTACATTTTGATTAATATTGTAATAATTATCATTATCAATATTTAAACTTTAACTGTCTCTCTGAGTTTTAGTAATAATTTCCTATTAAAACTATATAAGTATAAAATTTGTACAGGGTGGTCCTAAATATTTTCAGGACGGTGTTTAGTATTAAGCTATTATAAAGTACGTAATGGACTGTAACTAATAATGGAGACAAGAGAGAGAGAAAAAAAAGAAACTATGTATAAACTTACCAAATGATGATGATGATATCACACTATTAGGGTAGCCAAGGGTAAAAGGATACTAGAGAGTAAGGAATGGGAGGATGTTGGCTACCGTATGCACTATTTGATTGATAAAAGTAAAAAAGCAAAACTACTACTGTTTACAATTAAAAATGGTCTAAATCAAAGGTCGGCAACTGGCGGACCGCGGTCCAGGTTCGGACCGCGGAAGGTAAAATACTGGACCGCCAAAAATTTTTTGAAAGTATAAATTACTCAAATAAATTATTTAAAAAATGTTTTTTTACGTTTAAGTGCCAATCTTATCATTTTTTCTAGTATTTTACAATTGTGGGAGTGTTTTGAGTTCTTAATGTAAGTAAGCAGATTAAATTTGAGTCCAAATTAAAATAACAAAATAAGATATAAATTTTTTTTCTAGATCTCGTTAAAAATTTTCAAAAGTTTCCGGACCCCACCTAAAATTACTTGCCGACCCCTGGTCTATATCAAATATTTGTACCGATTCGTTCGAATTCTATCACACGTCTCTTTTTTGCGGTATTTTTTGAATTCAGACTGCTTCGTTGCTATAAAACAGCACACACAGCGGTATCTATTTCTGGGAGTCCAAACCAAAGGATTTCTATTGTTTGAATCCATTTTTGGCTTAAACATTCCCCCCAGGCTGAACTGCATTTCAGAAAGTGACAAGAAGAAACAAAACAAAGAAATTAATTACATTTAAGTTTAATTATATTTAACTATTAGTTATCTAACTAAAAGAAGAAAAAAATAGGTATGTATGAAGACCATTATAATAAAAATAAAAAATAATGAAATGTAATAAATAACATGAAAAAGTACTATTGTAATGGTAAGGGACAGATCTTAGTTACGGGTCTCTTATATGTCCCAAACTTGGTCCGCACATCAACCACCCTAATAATATTATCTCGGCCTAGGTAGACTTTCTCTATAATACCTAAAGGCCAATGAAGTGGAAGTGTATTTTGTTGTTCTAATAAAACTATGGCACCTACTTCCACTGGATTACTGTCAGTATTCCAACGTTGTCTTGATTGTAAAGAAGTAATATACTCCAAATGCCACCTTTTCCAAAAATCTTGGACCATACGATCAACCAGTTGAAATCTATTTAATAAGTTAATATTCTGATCAGTTTGATCAGTAGAGGGAATACGAGAAAGAGGAGTTAAGGTCAAGAAATGTGAAGGTGTCAAAGCGACCGGATCTGATGGATCAGAACTAAGTACACATAAAGGTCGGGAGTTAAGCAGACATTCGATTTGTACAAGTAAAGTATTAAACTCTTCGTAGGTCAACAATTGATTTTGAATTACTTTATACAAATGAGTTTTCACAGACTTTACATTAGATTCCCATAAACCTCCTATATGAGGAGCAGCAGGTGGAATCAGTTTCCATTGAATCCCTCTACTAGACAATTCTTCGAACATCGTGTCATTATATTCCGGAGATACAACAAATTTATAGAGGTCATCCAAAATGGCCTTGGCGCCAATAAAATTGGTACCATTATCAGAGTAAATTTCTAAAATTGCTCCCCGCCGAGAAATGAATCTTTTAAAAGCCTGCAAAAAGTTCGATGTGGATAAATCGGTTACAAGCTCAAGATGCAACGCTTTGGTTGACATGCAAACAAATAAACAAATGTATGCTTTTATAGGACGAATTCCTCGTTTACGATAAGGAATTATCTGTACAGGACCAGCATAATCGCATCCAGTGCGTAAGAACGGTTTGGCTTCCTGTACTCTACAAGTGGGTAAATTTCCCATGAGAGGAATTTGGGGTTTGGGTTTTAATCTAAAACAAATGTTACAATTCTGAATTCTATATCTAACAACACTACGAGCTGCTAAAATCCAGTAACGTAATCTAAGCAATGAAAGAACTAGATGTGGACCAGTGTGAAGATTTGAGTTATGATAATAATCTATGAGTAATTCAACTAAACGATCTTTTTTCGGAAGTAAAATAGGGTGCTGAGCTTCAAATTTCAAATTGGCATTCATTAATCTACCACCTACTCGAATTATGTCATCTTTCAAGAAAGGGCGTAAAGATTTTAAAGACGAAGGACAAATACCACGTTGTAAGAGTTTAATTTCAGATTTGAAATGTTGACGTTGAACAATTTTGACTAAAATTAATTCGGCAGTTTCTAAATCGGAGACAGAAATTAAACTTGCAGCTGGCAATAGCTTGACAAATCTTAGGACATAAACAACAGACCTCAATAGTCTAACCCAACTTGAATGACGAGAGATAAGTGTATAGAATGGATTTTCAGCATCATCTTCAATAACGACTAGTGAAGTGACTTTGGATTCTGGTAAATTTTCTTCTAATGCTACCGTACAAATTGGCCACTCCGATGAATCTAATTGTAACCATGTCGGGCCAGTTTTCCACATAGTATTAGTTATGAATTGAGAAGGTACTAAACCTCTTGATAAGCAATCACTAATATTGCTTTTACCTTGTACATGAAACCATGAATTAGAATCTATCAATGACTGGATTTGAGATACTCGATTTGAGACAAAAGTTTGTAATTTAGAAGGATTAGTAGCGATCCAATTAAGAGTAACCGTAGAATCAGACAGTGCATAAATACGAGTAATATTTAAGCGAGACTGATAACAATCTACTATAAAATGAAGAAGCTTGGCAAGCAGATGTGCTGCACAAAGCTCTAAACGAAAAATGGAAACGACTTTCATAGGAGAAACTTTAGACATTGCACAAAGAAGATGTACTTGCGTTTTTCCGCAGGAGTCTGCCTGACGAATATATACGACAGCTCCGTATGAGGTTAGACAAGCATCAGCAAAACCTACCAGATTTACTGGTTGGTTAGCAAAAGTTCCAATATGACGAGGTAATTTAAAATCTGAAAGGAATGATAATCCTTCCCTAAATTTATCCCAACGTTGGACAATATCAGGAGGACAGGCTTCATCCCAATCTAATTTTTGGATCCAGCAATCCTTGGTCAAAAGTGTGGCTAATAATGTGACAGGGGCTAAGAATCCTAAAGGATCGTAACAACGAGCAACAGTCGATAAAATATTACGTTTACTACAAGGTTTATCGATAAAATCAAAGGAAAACGATAAACAATCTGAGCCTGGATGCCATTGCAAACCCAATATTTTAAGAAAATCGGTTTCAAATTGTACCACTTTCGTGGCTCGGTTTTCATCTGGTATCTCTTCTACTAATTTTTGGGAATTGGTAGCCCATTTGACTAACTGAAAACCTCCTCTACGAAATAGTTCAACTAATTGATGATAGAGGTCAAGAGCGGACTTATGCGACGAAACACTAGTTACGAGATCATCTACATACATGTCTCTTTTGACAGTTTCTGAAGCTAAAGGCAACGAACTATTCTCATCATCTGCTAACTGACGAACAGTTCGAATAGCTAAAAATGGAGAAGATTTTACTCCAAACGTGACAGTATTTAGTTGATACGTTTCTATCGGATCATCAGGAGAGAATCTCCAAAGTATTCGGTGAAATCTTCGATCATCTTCAAATAAATTTATTTGGCGATACATTTGCCGAATATCTGCTGTAAGAGCTACTGGTAACAACCTAAAATTTAAGAACATTGTACAGACATCTGACTGTAATTTTGGACCTGTGAATAATAAATCATTTAAAGAATAAAGAGTGTCAGTCTTACAGGAACCATCGAAAACAATACGAATTGGAGTGGTATTTGAATCAACTTTAAAAATTGCATGATGAGGAATGAAATATTGTTTTATAGAACAATTATTTTCTACTACGTTGGACATGTGACCTTGAACTAAATAATCTCTAATTATTTCTATGTACTTATCTCGTAGAAAAGAATTACTATGCAATCGTTTTTCTAAGCACAAAAACCGTCGAAGAGCTACGGAATAAGAATCTCCTAAAAGGGAACTATCTAATTTAAAAGGCAATGCGACAGTGTACCTCCCAGAGGTATCTCGACTATAAGTGGATTGGAACGTTTTTTCACATTCTAAAGCATCATGATCTATTGCAGTTGAGGATGGAATATCTTCAACTTCCCAAAATCGCTGCACTAAGTGTTCCAGGGTAGGTTCTAGAGTAATACAAAAACTATGAGTGGAAACAGGGGAAGACAATACTGGAGCGGAGCCCATGACTACATAGCCTAACTTTGTTTCCACAGCGACTGGAGTATTTGGGGGTCCTACAACTCGATTATTACCAAGTAAAGATGCAAATAAATTTGCTCCAAAAATACCATCAATTTTTTGTGGAAAATAAAAGCCATTATGATTTTAAATGCGGTAAAGCATTTATATTGATGTAAGTAAGGGGGTAGCTGATTGGTGATCTTATCCACGACCAATACATCTAAGGAATATTTGGCAGTGGTGTCAAATTGAGAAATAATTATAATATTTGCACATCCATGTACTGAATTACTAGTAGAGCCAAATCCATAGACATCTGAATGACATGGAGAAAGATGAAGTTTCAACCGACGACTAAATTCTAATGAAAGAAAATTGGCTTGACTGCCACTATCCAGTAGAAAACGGGCTTCATGCAGATTACCAAAACTATCGAGAACGCCACTTTTGCAGTAGACAACAATACAGTACTATTATTAGGGAAAATGTTACAATAATTGTTGACAGAACAACAATTCACCAATGGAGTGCTTGGACAATTACCAGACACCACATTTTCAACAGAGCTGTCAACAGAAGAGGTAGAAGGTCCAGCAATTGCACTAACAGGAGAACTTGCCAAAGTAGGTCTATAGTGAGATTTTTCTAAAACAGTAGTTGATGTGCCTTGTAAGTGTGATTTGAAATGTAGTAAACTATGATGCCTTTGACGGCAGATTCTACAAGAATAATTACTTTTACAATTAATAACTTTATGTGACGATAAACAATTCAAGCATAAATTATTATTGCGAACGATTTTATAACGATCTTCAGGTGATAGTTCTAGAAACTTTGGGCAATGTACAATTGAATGAGCTGGTATCTTACATATTACACATTTAGTAATATTATTTTCTTGCACTACAAATGAATGAGTTACTTTTGATTTGTTATAAGAAGTATTACCAGTATGAACAGTTTTATTGCTATGAATAGTTGCTTTGTTGACAACATTAGTTCTACTACAAATTTTTGCTTGTTCCTTTACAAAAGTAATTATATCATTATAAGAAGGCATTTCTGACTTTCTTGTAGAATTTTCAAACAATTTTTGCGTATCAGGATTAAGTTTCTGAAATGCTAAAAATGCTAAAATATAATCAGCCAAGTCAGGAATATCTAACTGACGCAAGGCAACAACACATGGGTGAAATTTCTCCAAAAATAAATTCAAACTATTACTGGTTTCGGTTGGAGCTTGCTTGAAATGAAGTAGTTGTTCTAAAAAAGTATTAGCTATGACACGTTTGTCTTCGTATTTATCTATTAGGGCTTTCAAAATAATTCTATAATTATCACCAGTAGGAGCAATTCCGGAACATACTGACAAGGCACTACCACTCAAGCAGCCTATTAAATAATGAACACGATCTATATCAGTTAAATCTGTATTATTGTGTATCATATTATTATAACACTCTATAAACAAATGCCAATCTTTAACGTCACCATTAAATTTGGGAAGAGGCAATTCTGGTAATTTACGTGTAGACCTAGTCATATGTTGCATAGAATTGGTGGAATTACTAGTACTAGGATCTGCAACAATCACCTTTCTGGCTACAGATTCTATGTGGCAAATCAACTCATCAAATGTCTCTAAGATTTAATAATTGGGAACGAAATTTGTATCTATCTCATACTGCAACAAATTGATTTCATCCAAAACATCTACAAATTTTATATGAGTTGCTTCAAACGTCTCATATCTAATACGAAATTGAGCCTTTTTTTCGTTTGTAGAAATATCTTTACTACTATCAAATAGTTTTTGAATACGAGAGAAATACTGCTCCTTCTTTGCGATTAATATATTTAATCTATGTGTCTTTCTTTCCATCCTGTATAGTACAAAAAATAAAAGACCACGAGCAGAACCACTAATCAATACACAGTTAAATTTCACTAAAAATTCGGATTTTAACTATTAAAATATGAGCAAACAAACTACTAGAAAATATCCGAAAATTATTAAACTCTTGTTTTATTTCTATAAATACAGACAATAAAACACACTGCGACGAAATTCAAAAAAACTCCAAAGTTTTTGTACAAACCGCTAAATGAAGAAAAACTATACTATTAATTGAATTTTAACTAAATTGTAACTAATTTTAACAACAAAGTTTTACTATTTAATTACTATTAAACTACGAAATTCGACTCGAATCTGGACCAAATGTTTAGTATTAAGCTATTATAAAGTACGTAATGGACTGTAACTAATAATGGAGACAAGAGAGTGAGAAAAAAAAGAAACTATGTATAAACTTACCAAATGATGATGATGATATCTCACTATTAGGGTAGCCAAGGGTAAAAGGATACTAGAGAGTAAGGAATGGGAGGACGTTGGCTACCGTATGCATTATTTGATTGATAAAAGTAAAAAAGCAAAACTACTACTGTTTACAATTAAAAATGGTCTATATCAAATATTTGTACCGATTCGTTAGAATTCTATCACACGTCTCTTTTTTGCGGTATTTTTTGAATTCAGACTGCTTCGTTGCTATAAAACAGCACACACAGCGGTATCTATTTCTGGGAGTCCAAACCAAAGGATTTCTATTGTTTGAATCCATTTTTGGCTTAAACAGACGGGTAAAAGTTATAATCCATGTACTATCAAATTTTTGGCATTCTATAGGAAGTTAAGTTAAATTTTAAGCATGGATTAACAAACTCTATTGCATTACAGTTAACTATGATATATCAGAATAGCTTAACAAATAAGGTAAGTGGAAGGTCTGTTACATTTGGAGATGTCCTATTCATATCTTAACTCAGGCTTGGGGCAAAACTCACATATTGTATAAGAACAGTGTTAGAGAGTTACTTTAATTTTTTCATCCCTAACTTTTTACATTTATCAAATTCTAAAAAAAAATTAAAAATATCGATCACAAGATTTTAACGGGAAAATAGGTTATTTTATGTGCTTTATATTCAATTCGAAATATGCTAGAAGTAAAAACAAATTCGAATGAAAATTACTAAATCCTCTCCGATAATCTTATATTAAAAAAACTGATATGTTCATGGAAAATAGGAGTTTTTTTTTAGTATTTCGTGAATTTGATACAGAATTATTTGTCCATCCTTAACATATTTTGGAGAAAATGTAACAGATTATGTGATTATGTAAATAATTGTAAAAGTAAGTGTATATACGACAAAGACATAAAGAAACCATTTTTTTGTTTAAAATCTCTTAGTACAGCATATATACAGGGTGTCCCAGTACTAGATACAAAAAAGTTGAGTACAAATAGACGAAGTCAAAATAATATCAGTTTTCATATAAAATTTTTTCATACGGGCCTTCGTTAACAAATTACGGGCCCTCAAAGGTGAAAATTAAAAGGTTATTTTTATTTACAGTGTCAAAACTATTAATTTTAACATGATACAAATTTGGCTATCGATAACACATGCGTACAGCTTGTTTTTTATGTTGTAAGTGAGACTTCATTATACCCAGAACGTGAGGGACGGACTATGCCCAATGGTTAACAACCCAGAATTTTTGTTTAAATGACTATCGCAATCTGCCTGTATCAAAAACCTTTCCTGAAGAATTAACCAACGATAATACCCTCTTGGTTCAACTCGGTATTTTGTGTTATACGTAAAGTGTGTTTATCAAATTTTCTTAGTGAAAGTTACATTAGCAGATAGTAAGATTTTCTAGGCTCTTATTTTTAAAATATGTCCGCTTCTAACATATCTAGTAATTAAGTGCAATTAAAAATTAAAAACAAAAAATGGTGGAGGTGCCGCTCGATGTGTACTGTGACATAAAATCACAAATATTTTTTAAACTGTTAATTTTCCCTAGTTGAACCAACAGGGTATTATCGTTGGCTAATTCTTCAGGGTAGATCCGAAGATGCACTGAACTTTTAGTTCAATGGTTTTGAGAGTTTCAACTGACCCTATACTCGACGGCTGAAAATATAGATAGTGATTCATACATAATATAGAAACACTATTACCGTAAAGTGTATAAAACTTAAAATGATTTTTATAACGGTTCAATATTATTTGCTTATGTTAAATGATGTGCCGCTCTCTTTGCACATCGATAGGATCTATAACAGTCATAGACTGAGTTACACTGAACGCGATTTATTTCCTATCTCTGTCTATCGCACTTATTACAGATAGGGAAATGCTATTTTTGGTGGATGTAAACCGACGTACGTAGAATTAGAGTTAGCCGTAGTTAGAAACGTCAAACTATAAGCGCGCGCGAGGGCTTGCATATTCCGTGACTATAGTAAATTTATAAATTAAAAAAATACAATCGGGACGTTTTAAAACGTAGGAATAATAATTAAAATGGATCAAAGTGCCGGTTGTAGCAAACGGTCTGTTGCTCATAAATGCCCTAACCTATGCGATGCGGAATTAATAATGGTAAAAAACGTGTATAAAGGAATTCGGTCGCGACATTCTAATACAAGTGTAAGTGAAGCTGTTGCTATGTGTAGTTCGTTGACAAAAGTATCCGTTGCTACTGTTTATCGTGCCATAAAAAATAGTGTAGAAGTGAATCCAAAGAAGAAAAAAGTGGAAACACGAGGGAGGAAGAAAATAGAAGTCGACGTTGACGTGAAATACTCCATACGTAGGAAAATTCATGGATTTTTCTTTAGAAATGAAATACCAACGATAAAGAAAATTCAAGCTGCAATAGCTGAAGATGAGGATATTCCTAATTTCTCTGATAAGGTTCTTAGAAGAATAATGCGTGACATGAATTTTCGATATTTGAAACGGAATCGGAATAGTATGCTCGTTGAAAAAGACGAAATTGTGGTATGGCGAAGAGAATACTTAGAAAAAATAAGAGAACTTCGTGCATCTGGTAAGAAGATATATTACATGGATGAAACATGGGTAAACGAAGGTCATACTGTATCAAAAGTTTGGCAGGATGGTAATGTTAAGAGTAAGAGACAAGCATTTTTAGATGGATTTTCTACTGGATTAAAGGCACCTTCTGGAAAAGGACGAAGATTGATTATAACACATATTGGAAGCGATACGGGATTTTTAGAAAATGGTTTGCATGTATTTGAGTCACGAAAAACGGGAGATTATCATGAAGATATGAACAGCGACGTGTTTGAAAAATGGTTTGAATATGTTTTATCATATCTGGAGCCAGGAGCAGTTGTTGTGATGGATAACGCACCTTATCATAGTAGAAGAGTTGAAATGTTACCGACATCAGCATGGAGAAAAGGAAATATTATGGACTGGTTACAATCGAAAAATATTGAATATACAGAAACCATGCTAAAAGTACAATTATTAAAAATTGTCCAAAGAGAAAAAGGTCAATACATTAAGTATGTAGTGGATGAGATGGCCAAAGATCGAGGAATTCGTGTACTCCGTTTACCGCCATACCACTGTGAATTAAACCCAATTGAGTTGGTTTGGGCACAAATAAAGAATGAAATCGCACGAAAAAACACCACCTTTAAAATAAACGACGTGAAATTATTATTACAGGATGCTATTAATCACGTCACTGCTGAAACATGGTGTAAGTGTATTGGACATGCACAGAAAGAGGAACAACGTATGTGGGATCTTGATACAACGGTAGAAGTGTTCATAGAACCAGTCATTATTCATTTGGGTGAAGATGATTCTAGTGATAGTGATAGCAACAGTGATATGTGAAATATATAATGTGAATAATGTGATATGTAAGTATTTAAATATATTAATAGTGAAGTGATTATGTGGCAGTGAAGTGAAAGTGTGACAGTGATAATATTCGTGAGATAATTATTATAAAATATGTAAGTACCTACTTAAATAAATATATTAATAGTAAACATTACAATATTTTGCGGCGGCGTAAGCCGGGTGGTGGTGGGTTATCGATGCCCAAGAGGGCATCGTTTTATAGAAAACACTTAAAATTTAAAAACAAAATGTTACTAAAATATTTTTGAAGTTTTCTCGATAAAACCTCTAAAAATAATAGATGTTATGTTTTATTATATTTTTTCCATATTTTCTACATCTTGTTGCCTTTTACGTATACACGCCTATGGATTTTCGATCCCCGCACGCCTCATCCTCCTTACTAGTCCAAGAGCTAGCGATGAATCACTATCTATAATTTCGGCCGACGAGTATAGACTGTTTTGCAATGTGTTTTATCGTTAACTGTGTTTTATTGTGACCACTGCGTGTCTGCGACCCTTGTGTATGTATCACTGCCTTTATGTGGTGGCGAGGCACTAAAGTTTATACAGGGTGTTAATGAAATTATGTCAAATATTTTTGCCACATGTCCGTTATGTCAAAATGAGGTAAATATACGGATTTGTGTTGAGTAAAATGTAAATTTAAAATCTGACTTACTTCAATATTGCAAGGACCTTTTGAGAACTGCTGATTTTCATAGAAGATGTTCGATGTACCCACCATTTACTGGCACACAAGCTTCGGTGCGACGTATCCAATTCGATCGCATGCGTTGCAAGATTGCCACGTCCTCTCTAATCGTATTACAAACTTCGGCAATACGATGACGCAGTTTTGCCGAACATTTAATGGCACGTCTTCCAATAACTCCGGCAAAAAATTTAGATATGAAGCACCGTCTAAGCGTCTAAGCAATTCAAAAGGTCTTATTAAAATGTCATTAACGATACCGTCCCACATGTTTACTGAAAACTGTTGCTGAAAGGCACCGCGACGTATTTCGTGTGGATTTTCGATAGTCCAGTGGTGAGTGTTGTGGACGTTACGTACACCATTTCGATTGAAACATGCTTCATCTGTAACAAGTATTTACGCTGTAAATTGAGGATTTCTTGCATGTTCCTGAAGCAACCATTCGCAAAAACCTCGACGTAATGAAAAATCCTCAGGAGTAAGCGCTTAAACACGTTGAATATGAAATGGGTACAACTGAGCTTCTCGTAATATCCGCCACACAACAGGATGCAAAATATTTACTTGCTGTGCGATATATTTGGTGCTACGTTGTGGATCTTCTTCGACGAGATCTAAAATCATCGCCTCAACATTTAAGATTCTTAGTGGTCACCCTAGGCCACCATCGCGACCTCGACGCTGTTGTACTTCACCGGTGTCTAGAACTTTTTGTGCTGCAGCAACAAATTTTCGCGGTGCGGGGGCACGTCGTTCAGGATATCTTGCACACTTGACAAGCTCTGTAGGAATTTTCGTTTGCTTCGCCATAAATTATGAGCATAATTCGCGATTGCTAAATAAATGCGCCATTTTCAAAAGAAAACTACTTGGAAATACGGCCGTTAAATGTACTCTCGGAAAACAGCACAGCAATCACTAGCGTCATAAGAAACCCACAAACTCGTAAAAAGTGTTACAGATTTTTTTGTAAATACTATGTAAGCTTAAGAGCTTACCCTTTTAAGTGTCTTACCTTTTAAGTGTCTCTGACGTAGGTAAGACGGACGTAGGCGGGTAGCGTGAGAAGCTATGAGAGCATTGCGCTATTTGAAAGATAACTGGAGAAATATTTTAAAATTGTTGGATTTATTGATTATTTTATGCTTTATAATAACAATAAATTGAGCAATAAGTTACCCTGACAAAATTGCTAGAGTAATTTGGATCGTGTTCACATACTGGCAATGTTCCAAATGCTGGTTACTGAACCTGGTATTGATAGAGTCGACGTTCGATCGCGGGTTTGGCTACTTCATGAATGGCTCTGTTGTGGAATCCGCCTTTGCATCCCCGAAATCCGAACGTGGAACGGCTCTTCCTACTTTAAATTGCGTCGTTCACAACTGCTGCTGCACCAATAACATCGGCCTTCCGCGGTGTCGTCTACTGCAGCGTGTTGATTTTGGGCTGCTTGGAGCGGTTTTTGGGAGCGATAGTTAAAACTTTGGAAATATCGGTCAATTTTGGTAGTTCCCGCAGTGCGTCGTCCTCGGCTCCTCTGTTGACAGTATCGGCTCCTGGCGGTACCGACTGCCGTGCCTGGAGCGGTTTGTTGCTGCTCGAAGCGGTTTTGGGCGCGTTGACGGAAACTTTGGAAACCGAGGGGAAAATTCTAATCGCCCTTTCTGCATCTCGTGACTCTTCGAAACGTCGTTCTCAGTTCTGGCCGCGACGAGCCTTGCATGGAGCGATTTTTAACGGCTTCGCGGTCTCGATTTGAAACGTGAATGAATTTTTGAAATCCGCTCTAGATCATATTCTGTTAACATTTTAAAAAAATAAATTTACCAAATGAACTGAGTATTGGAAAAGAAGATGCTTAAACAATGAATTACTTCTAATTCCCCTTAGTCAACAACCTATTAAGCTCAAACCTAACATAATCTTTCAAACTTCATGTAACAAGTCTACACTTCATTGGTTATTATGGTTAATACGCAACCTTTAACTAAAGCACATTCAAAATTAAATTTAAAAAGTAGATTACAATACACAAATAACAAATATTAAATTTGAGGAGTGAGGAATAAATATTTCAATATGATTTAGTACATACAGGGTGATTCACTATATTTTGACTCCCCTTTAACTTTTTTGTTTTAAGAGTTATAAAAAAATGTGAAATACGAAAGTTGCACGATTTTTATGAAGTTTTCTAAAATGATAGTAGAAAAATAAATGAAGTCCAAACAAAATGGCCGCGGATGTTTGATATTAATTATTTTCTTAATAAAAAACCTTCTTTTCATTTTTTAATATTATCTAAAAATGTTGTATTTTTTCGATACAATTTCTCTGCTATCTCTAACAAAATGCAATGAGTCATTGACATTAGTAGAGGCGTAAAACAAATAAATAAAACTATTTTTAACTTTAACATGAATTTTATAGCAAATATATTTTGCCGGAATGATAATACAAATCGAAATAACTGTCATCGATACAATTTTCCAATTTTTTTTATTTTAACAATTTTGCGATTAAAATTTTCTTCAAAAGTATCTACGAGCATATTGAGTTTTTGCAAAAATTTTTCACAGTATACCTAATGTGTGAAAATTTATACTCAAGGCGGAATTAAACTTGCCGTTATAAAATTGAAACATTATAGATACTTTAAAGTAAGAAAAGGAAATTGGTATATTCATGAATAGGTATTTTAGATGGCATTAAATTAGTGCTAGAAAAAGGAAAACATATTGTTTACATTCAACAATGTACATTTACCAAATCTTGTAACATAACGAACGCTTTTCGATGATACATATCTTCTGTTGTTTAGTTCCTTCATGCTTCTGTCTAAACTTTTCCTTTCTGATGTTCTCTTGTTAAATTTTCGACGGCTCGAAACATACAGAGCCTTCATAAATGATTACAAGTTACGTAACAAGTAATTTTGTTTGGAGCAATAATTTTATTTCCTTCACAGTGGAAATTAAATTTTGATAATATGAAAAATTATTAAAAGATAAGATCGAGATTAGATTAAAATATAATATTCTGTTTCACCGGCTAGTGATTGATGTAATTTTTGACGAGATTCACTCAAGAGTAGACTTAACGGTTTGTCAGTGTTCACTGTAAATGAGACTTATTTTTATTTTTAGTTGACAATACCAGCCGTGCAATGTTGATTGCCCATGAAGCCTATGTCTTTTAGTTTATGTTTGGGATATTCAACTATTTATTCTCATTAGTTCAGGTACTTTTATTATGCTGTAGAAAATAGAGAAAATGTATACAAGGCGATCTTGTCAGAAGACCCGCAAAGGGATAGAACTTATTTCATTACAGTCCTGGAATTTTGGAATTCTGATTTAAGGGTCTGATTCACGAATGGTTCGAAAGCTAAAACAATTTATAGTGATAATTCAAAAATCACCCTTTATATCCCGAAATCTTGGGCCACGATATTTTTAGGTGATCATTCTGTATTCGCCTAGGTTATTCCAGTCTGCTAAAATATTATAAATACAATTTGACAGGGAATATCCTGTATAATTTATAGATATAATTTCAATACTTTTCTTATTAAAATTCTAAACAACTTTGTGAGGTTTTTCATCAATGTTTTATTTTTTATCCAGAAGTTCTTAATTCCTAAAAATTATAAGCACTAATCAAATTTTCAAAATGAAAATTTTTCCCTAGTGATAGTGACTAATATCTTCCCTACTGGTTAATGTATTTAGGTATATCCAAATTCGGGTTTTTATAATTCATCAGAAAATATTCAGATTTATAAAAAACAAAACCAAATTCGCTTTTCATTTTATACTCTACATACTCTCTATACATTGCAATAAACTAACACCGACACGTGGACATTTTTGGCTCTTTAAAAAAATGTTATTACAAAGAACTTACTGACGACCACTTTATATGTGTGATAACATCTAGATGCCCACACATAAGTACACATCCCTAAACAGGAAACTACAGTCTGTGCATTTCGATAAGCCTAATAATACGTGTATGTGTGCTCACACTCGCAGGTAAACACGATGTAAATAGGTGTTTGTACACAATCGTTCTTTCGCAGGGAATAAAACAGGAACGGAACAGTTAGATACAGTGTCAATAATAAAATTCGCTGCACATTGATTTTTTTTTAAATTTATTCACGCACACAAATGCTATGAAGTGACATTCTATATCTGTCGAATTTGGTTCTTTTTCGAGATTTCGAACAATATCTTAGAAATATTTTAGTTTCATTGCATTTTTAACTTATGTATGCAGAGATTTACATTAATATCTACTGAATTTGGAATATTCGTAAGACCACAGAGTGAAAAGTTTCAATCTATAGGATATTAAAGTTAAAAAAATGAATTTTGGTTTCGAAAGTCATTGTGTAGGTTATAGTAAATTTCAGTGGACACGATAAAATTTTTTATTGAAATTTTGATAGATGTGCATTTTCCATCGATGAATTTAAAAATTTACCCGTATGCATTCTGTTCAAAAATTGTCGGCCACGTAGGAAATGATGTGAAGTAAACTAAGTTTACTAAACTTCTTTCATTTTATTTTACAGCGACTTAAGACTTATTTGCACTTTTGCATTCAGTACCCACTAAAATGTCTTAGTCCTGTACCGTGCCGGAATAATAAAGGATGGAATTATACTCATTGTTAGTGCACACTAATACAAAGATATAAGCCGAAATATCTGTTAATTTTGTAAATATTTTGAGGTATGTACAAAATATGTTCATTAAAATGCACTTTTGCAGTCATATTTCTTTCCATTATTATTCAAATTGATAGTACAGGACAAGGATATACCATACTTTGCACACTCGTTCTGTATAATCAACTGAATAATAATGGAAATATTTTCAGTGCATATTTGGTGCCAATGTGTAATAAGTTGAAAATGCTGTCAATGGTAATGATTTAATTAAGAAAATTATAAATTAAACATTTATTAATGCCATTTTTCTATTGAAAGAAAAAATTTCACTTTGTTATAAATTAAGCCGTGATAAATCCTCACTTCATATGTAGTGGAGTATGAGTAGAAAAAATATTTTTTAAATATTAATACAGGTAATGGGTCAAAAATTCATGGTTAGAGATCTGAAGCAAAAATATTGTGATTTAGCTGAACGTATCTTAGTCCAAAAGTTGATAGTTAAAGAGCTACAGGGTGTTAAATGTAAAATATTATTCTAGTTTTTTTTTTCATTTATTTTTTAATAAATGCAAATATCTACACAAAATTTCGGAGTTTGGGGTTCTTTGGGGAAGATATTGAAATCTGTTCACATTGTGGTTATATTTCATAGAGGGCGCTAGTTGCAGTTGATTGAATGTGTTAAAAACGACATAATTTTTTTATACTTTAAGATATTTCATCTTTTGTGTTAAATTCTTATTTTCCAACTTTTATATACAAAAAAGATATACTTTATGAATTTAGCTGTCTTGCACCGTTTCCAAGATATTTGCCTTTGAATCTTTCAGTGCTAATAGTTAAAATAATTTAGATATGTCAAAAAAACAGGGGTTTATTTAGAATTAAAAATTGGAATGAACAGTACAATAGGTAATATTAGTAAACAATATGCCTATCTAACTATCAACTTTTGGACTAAGGTAAGTTTGGCTAAACCGCAATATTTTTGGTTCACGAATCTACCCGTGAATTTTGGCCCATTACCTCAGGACTACCCATATACGAGGTCTCTTCAGAAAAAAATGAAGTTTTTAAATTATGCTCTAATGGAGATATTTAGTAATATGCGGTTGGCGGCATTGCGTTGCGCATATCCTCTTCTGTAACCACATGTTCCTGGATTGTTGATATCTCATTTAGTTTCCGTAATATTGTTATTTCAATGAACGTATTTAAATGTTAGTGACGATTTTTTAAATGTGCCACTTTCTGGAACAACGATGTAATGTAAAATTTTGGGTGAAACTGGGGAAAACTTTCAGGAAAACGTTTCAACTTTTAAAATACTTTGAGTCTTCACTCAATCTTATGAATGGTTTTCACGATTTACAAGTCGTCAGTCAATTGAAGATGATCCATGACCAGAAAGGCCTTCTACTTCAACTGATTACTACCATATTCAGAAAGTAGAAGATTTGGTGCGTGCAAATTACCAATAATCATTGACTGTTAGAGAAATTGCAGAAGAGGTTAGCATATCAATTAGGTCATGCCTGAAATTTTGACTGAAAAATTGAACACGTGTCGAGTTGCTGCAAAATGTGTTCCTCGTTTGATGACCGAACAAGAGAATGAAAATCGTGTAGACGTTTGCCGGCAACTTCCTGAACAATCCAATGACAATGAAACGTTCACTGATAGAATCATATCGGGAAACGCAAGCTGGGTTTATTTCTACAAAATATTGAGACAAAAGTTCAATCATCACAATGGATTGGCAAAGGATCTCCACGCCCCAAGAAAGCACGTCAGTATCGATCCCATATTAAAGTGCTCATTGTTTTTTTCGACTTTAATAATTGAATTGAATTTTTGTCTCACCGTGAAACAGTGTATACGATCAAGGTGTTTTACAACGGTTACATGAAAAAATCCGCAAAAAGAGACTAGAGTTGTGGTGAGACAACTCGTGGTTCTTATTGCACCATAATAATGCGCTCGCACACTCAGCTTTGTCAATTCGTCAGTTGTGTGCCAAAAATTAAATTACTGTCTTCCCTCACCCTCTTTACTCGCCAGACCTGGCTCCTTGTGATTTTTTCTTGTTTCCGAAATTAAAATCAGTGCTGAAAGGACGCCGTTTTCAGACTATTGATGATATCAAAGCAAATTCATCACATACGTTAAAGGCCATTTCAAATGCTTCGTGAAATGGAAACACCGCTGGAAAAAGTCTGTGAATAGGGGAAGGGAGTATTTTGAAGGAGACAAGGACCAATCATGTATAAAATTAATAATAAAGTTTAAAAAAATAAAGTTCGGTTATTTTCTGAACAGACCCCGTATGTCAAATATTAAAGACTAATTTTACATAAAATTAAGTCTTTATTATTTCCAAAAAGTCTATATCATGTTTAAATATATTTTTTTAGAGTGAGGGTTTAATTAATTATTGCGGTGGATCTTTAATTACTGAAAAAATTTAAAAAATCTTTATAAACATTTAATTAAGGCATAATGAAAGTAATAAAACACCCACTGTAACTATTTTATAAATGGCAATATTGAAGTGAACCATCTGAGACGCCACTACTAAGAATAATTAGAACTATAAAATAATTGAGGGTCTATTTATTTCGATCCGAACAGCTGAAAATTGTTTCTGTTAAGTCACCACCTGGTCAGATTTTCATATAATCACCTTTTAAAGGGCAGATGATTTTGATTTCTACCTTCTTTTGTGGATTAATAATTATATATGCGTGCATTGTTATTTTCAAGAAATAAACTTTTATCACGTGCTTATATTATGTAGATATTGAGTGACTATTTGGATATGAGAAAACTGATTGCGTAAAATTTCATTCGTACGACATATTTTTATTTATTTGATTATAAGAAATATAGATAGACTTTCTTATTGTTTTAAATTGCTTCTTTAAAGATGTTTGAATAGAGTAAAATTTAAAGCCAAACAAAATCAGAATATTCAATAATAACATTAATCTGTATTTTTGGGAATAAAAAATATCCTGTATCTTACAAAAAAAATACGCCTTTTACTAAACATGAAAACTGTGATATACAAAGTATTTTAAAAATATTGTCCTAGCTGAAACATTTGATTTTAAGGAAAAACATTTCGGATACATTTAAAAAAAAATCAATACCAGATCCAATTAAAATGAAGTACAGGTAGATTGAGTTTTCTTCAACAAATTGGTAAAGATGTATGGAACAATCAAGGATTTCTTTAAAAATGATATATTGCTTGTACATCATTTTTCTGTATTGAATTGTAGTTAAGGTGGTCTGCTGAGTAATAATATGCAGCCCCCACCATTTCCTGTATAATTCTCTGACTTCTTTGGTAATCTTTTGGATTAGAATAAGAGAAATATCATTAAATATTTGTTTTTTATTATTACTTACCTCAGTGTAGAATGTGACAATCACTATTCAGTGAACAATAATTGTATAAATTTTCACTGTTTAGCAAAATAATCACGGAGTCTATAATTTCTTCCTTACCCTAAAATATTTGTGTTACTCCATTTAACAACAAACTGCCCTGCCACGCATATTTTAAATGTATCAAATTCTTTTTTAATGATATCACGATGTTCTCTGTTTTTAACTCTTAAAGGTCTCGAAATGACGCCATGATTTTTATATTTTCAAGGTATCGTTGTAATATGCAGTTTTTTAAATTTCATTCACCAATTATTTTATATAAAATTGCCCTTATGAAAAATCTAATATTACAATTACTTATGCTTTTCAATATTACAATCTGATTTAAAAAATTGAAAATGAAAAGTGATGAGGTTTTCGAAAAGTCTTTTTAAAATATGATATTTATATAATTAAATTATATTTATAAAATTAACACTTAAACTGATCTTTTGGTGCAAATGGTTATTTACCATGAAAAAAAAAACACAATTACGGACAATATTTTTATATTATCCGCATATATCGGAAGGTGTGCTCAATCTTTTTTGTATATTTACCTACCAATTTCCACAAACGATTTGGTAAACTCTTAACAACCTATTTTAATTCGCATACATCACTCAAAATATCACAACAAAACCGTAAACAAGGGCTAATTGGTAAATTACATGGATAAAAGCATCAAAGAACAGCTGAAAGTGTTAAAAAGTCGCTAACTTTAACCCCGCCTCCACCAGGTGTATGCGGGCGATTTAAAATTAAAAGTTGCCTTCATGATACCATCTTCAGTCAGAGGTGAACCTCATTAATGATAGAACTCACGAAGATACCGCTCAACAAAAAACCAAACGTAATATGAAATATGTCATATCGGGACTATAATAGTCAAGTATCGTCTTACATGTTCTCTTGTGATGTTTCTAAAAACGAAAATCCTTGGATATACGAGACGTCCAGCTCCCTTGTAGTGTCAGCAGATGAGAGTTTCCCAAAGCAAGTATCCAATAAGCAGCCCCTGAGAGAGAAAAATAGAAAAAATTGTGGTTATCGTCACGTGCCCCACAAAGACAAGCCAGCGCAGGTTGTTGCCAGAAGGAACGCAAGAGAAAGAAGACGAGTCCAAGCCGTCAATACCGCCTTTGTAAGATTGAGAAAAGCTGTTCCAATTCAGAATGTTAGGTAATATGATATTTTTCATTTTGCCTCACTTAAATGCTTAGAATAACGTATGAGTACGGGTACCAAAAGTGAAGTGTCCAGTTACTTTATAAAAAGATTTAAATTTGAGGTACTTTAAGTATCCCATACATCAATTTTCGGTTTCTTATTTCATTTGCCATTTATTTACTTAAAGTATCAAATATATCTTCGTATTATTCTACAATATTTATAAATTTGTTTTCTATCAAAGCCAACAGAGAAACTAGACTAATATTTTGATTACAAAAGCGCCAGTGTTATTGATTCCTAACGGAGGATTTAGATATATATTTGACATTGATTTTTATACTTTTTATAAAGAAAAAAATTCCACTCAATATTTCAAATATATGTCTGTCAAGTACCATCTATAAAAAACAATTGATAAATGAAATTAAAAAATTGCTTATTACAATGATACCTACTTACTTTGACAATGTAATAAACATTATTATAGCGACATTTTGAGACCTTTAAGTGTTAGAATCAGAAAACATAGTCTGGTATTAAAAAGCATTTCGTAAAATTATTATTATTATTTTTTAATTTTAAAGCAGAACGTGTTATTAATTGGAATAAAATAATTAGTTTAGGGAAAGAAACTATTTAACTTTTATATGAAATATAGGTATAATAAATATAATAGTTTTTTTTACCGAAATAGCTATGAAAAAGTGATGCCCACTTAAACTATTTTTTACTCTGTATAAATATCAAATTTGGTACTAATATTTCATATACTATACATAACTTCAATACTAATTGGTTCAGATTAAAAAAAAAAATAACAGAAATACTGCAGTTTTAAATCAAAAAGTACCCTTGTTTTATATCGCTAAATCCAATGTTGCTTACTGTTTCTGTTAACAGCTAAATCAAAAATTATTTTTGTTTTAAGGATATGCTCATAAAAATATTTTTTTCTTATTTCAATTCTCAGAGTTTGTTATATTATTTTGATAACAATTTTATTATTAGTTTGGAAAATCGGCGATATGATAATACAAGGTGGTCCATAGGTAATGGGCCAAAATTCGTGCATAGACTTCCGAAGTAAAAATATTGCGATTTAGGTCGAACTTATGAAAATTATCAAAATGAATATTTTCCATCACTTTAAAAGTGCTTTTCAACATTGAAAATTCAGGCCGTAGTATACCTGCATTTACAATCTTTGATCTTTCTGATAGATAAGCAAGTATGTAGTACATTTTCTGTTTTTGGCTTTTTTATTCTTTTTCCAGTTATTGAACAATTGATATAATACCTTTCGTACCGTTGTATTGACTTTGTAGGTAATAAGTTCAGAGAAATATTGCTAGATTCCTCTTGTAAGTCCGGTGGAGTATTCGTAAATTCTTCGTCACTATCAGAGTTACCATTCATTTTAACTTATTCACAGAATTACAGTGTTCACAACTTACTGTTATTTTGCATTTTTATTGTGTGTTTTGATTCCAAATTTTGGTTTAAATTGACATTTCACAATAAAAAAGCAATATTTTTCCGAGTTTCTAACCTTGGAACAAATAATTTCAATTTTTCCAATAGAGCAGGGCAGTCGATTTTGTAGTTTATTAAATTCTACTTATAAGAAATTGCTGCTTCTAAGCAACAATGTCTTGCACTGATAAGCATGAAGTAACACTTTACTGGCTATGCATCTTCTCAGGATATACACCATTTTTTTAAGAAATAAACTTCCGCTGTACCGACGCTGTTTGATGAATAGAATTTTTATATATACAGTATGTCAGATAATTGATCCATATTCTAATTTACTCCCAATTAGTGACACATATAACGAATTAATTGAAGCAACATTCGAAAAATCGCTCATATTATTAATAAAAATGTTATATAATCTTGGGAGCCGAACCTACCATATTGTTAATATGGCTCGTAAAAGAAAGTTTAGAATCAAATAATCTTTATAAGATAAACAACGTTTAATAGTAATGTTATTAATTTCTTAATTATAAGTTAAAATTGTGTCCTCTTTCGTGTATGAGGCTATTGCGTATTTAGATATATTTAATTTTAACGAATTTATAAAATATCGCTCATTTACAGTCCGCACGATATTTGTTGGAATTAACCGCATTCCACACCCGTGGTAGAAAGACATTGACGGCGTGGCGTTCACCGTAGCAGCTTGCTATGTAGGTATATACTGTGTTTTGCAGTTACGAAGGTGTTTCTTCGTAAGTATTGCATGCATTTTCAGTACCTATAATTGTATTATCGTCTAGTTTATTTATGATTTGTACTCCACTGTCCTGTAAAAGAAATAAAAACACATTTTAATTAAAAAAAGATCTACATTATATTTTTAATTTTCCTGATTTTTTGTTAGGTATTATTTAGTACCCAATTAGCCATTAAGGCTAAGTTAACAACCACAGGAGTCAAATGTTGAATCATTCGAAGTGGAGCTTGGACCACCGGCGGGAATATTTAATGGAATAATATAGAAAATATGATAAAATGGTCAAAAATACTAAATACAAATGTTCAAAAATATAAAATAGCATGATGCAAAACAAACTTTTTTCTATTGAAAAAGAAGAAAAAATCGGAATATTTAGTTATAATAATTTAGATATGTATTAATGACAATATTAACGGAAGTACTTTTAAAATATGGTATTTTTACTAATTACTCATTGCGATTTACTTCTACATGACCTTTAAAAAATTAAATACAAAAAAAATAATTCGGATAAAATAGAATAAAAAGGATCCCACGTTAGAACCCGTCTTATAACTTTGCATATTGAAAGACGATTTTTTGAGAATTTTTCCAAGAAAAGATTACGTCACTCTTCTTCAAAAAGCACTTTTTTGGTTCAAAAATCAAAAAAACTCAAAAAACTAAAAATATATTATTTATGTATATNAGTAAAAGACGATTTATTTGAGAAATTTTGGAATAAAATAACTCCACTCTTTCTCAGAAAACACTTTTTTGATTTATAAATAAAAAATACCCTAAAGAACTATAAATGTATTATTTATATATATATATTTTAAAACTACATCTCAAAACGAACAAATTGAAGCAAGTTACAGGTATTTGAATATTTTCTACCCAAAAAATTCAAATGCTTATAATTTCTTGAGGGTTGAAATAAAAATTTGAAAAAATTCATGAAAGCTACTTTAAATGGATAGTAAATAATACCAAAAAATCAGGAAAATTAAAAATAGTCGGGTCACGACCTCAGTGATTTGGCATAGAACCCCATATGGATATATACGGAGTGTCCCACTAAAGTTGGCGGCGAGGTACGATATAAGGGAAAGTATAGACGTAGAGCTTCGGGAAAAAAATGTTCAATAAATCTACCAAGAGAAATCACTGAAAATAGTTTTCAAGTTCTTAGCTCGGCCGCTAGGGGGCGCAATCTACATACCAAAACATAGAGTTGAATTTTCTCAGAAATGTTTCCTGTTCAGGTATATTTAATAATACAAATATGGATAGCCGGATTCATTGCGCATAACTTTTGTTATTGACATTTTGTCCTATGTCTCGACAGAATGGGAGGGGGAAGCCCCCAATGTCTGATCAGAAAAATGCATTTTTTAAGCATTGGCTCATCAAAAGCCCATAGTGTTATACATCGTAAAGGTCTTTTCATGCTTTATCTTGTGGTGAATGCATAATGTCATTTACCTCAATGTGGAAACCTTTAAATGGCATTTTTCGAAATGAAACAATGCCGTTTTATTTTTCTCAAAAATTTTAAATGAGTTTTCTCTAAATAGTTTTCTTTACATAAATGAATTCAGCACAAAAAATTGTGAATATAGCATAAGTTTGAAATTTCTAAAAACTGTTGTTTAAGTGGTATAGCCTATTTAGTTATTTCCAAGTTTCACGTGTAGGGATAAAAACTTTTTATAGGTTAGTTTGAAGAGCATGAAAATAGACGCCAAAAAAGGTTCGATATCTTTTTTTTATTATCAAGTTATTCGCAAATTAGTGACCAAAAAATAAATAATGATAATGAGTTGAGGAACACGACGCTAACGAAAGGACATTTAATTGCCAAAACAAAAACAATAACAAGTAACAAAAGTAAAGATGTTTATAAATGCTCGAAATGCATACCATTATTTTCTGCTCTTAAGATGGTGGCAATTGCATCTCCTATTATTCGTTGCATATTTTCCACAGTTGTAGGGCGAGTTTGAAACACAATATCTTTAATTTTTTCAATAACGGTAAGATCCGGGGAACTAGGTGGCCATAACTATGTTTTGATATGTAAATTGCGCCACCTAGCGGCCGAGCTAAGAACTTGAAAACTATTTCCAGTAATTTTTCTTGGTCGATTTATTCAACCATTTTTTTTCCCCGAAGCTCTAGGGCCTATACTTTTCCTAACATCATACCTCGCCAACCTTAGTGGGACAACCCGTATATTTATTTTATATAAAGATATTTTATTATTTTGAAAATGACGCGTAAAATTTCAAGGCACGCCTTTACCGCTGTAAATTGTTACAGTAGTTTCAATAACAGAACTTTATTGGCTTAATCTTTTCTTGGAATTCTATCTCAACAAATATTGTGCGGACTGTATCTAATCATTTTCTGATATATTTAATTATTAATGTGCAAGTCAGTTTCACTGGCAGTAATTAATTAATTATAGGAATTAAAAATATTGCCTTAATAGTTTCGGTCAATGAAATGTTTATTGAACAAGTTCAAAATGTTTTTCGATTTAAGCAAACAATTGCTGCTTGAAAATTATTTTATCTATTTCTAAATATTTTTTGTACATTATAAATTAATTTAATTATTAATTGCAGAGGAAAAAGAGTGAGTAAAGTAAAGACGTTACAACATGCAATCAACTACATTCGTGCATTGCAGAGGATTTTGCAAGAACACGGAAACTGTGGTTCCTCTTATGCTGTGGTAAGTATGTTACTTAATTAATATGTATTTTGTAATACACTAGCTGCTGTAATTGTATGTTCACAGTTTAAAATTATATCTAACAGTATCTTCGGGACAGGCGTAAATAATTTTTAAATATTGTTCAACGTATAATAAATACATTTACAATTTGTAATAATAAATATTCCAATTCAATACCTAGTGATTCTAAAGATGGGTCCAGACGCATGCAACTTGTAATGTAATGCGAATTTAAATAACAGAAAACTTTTAAGGTCATTCTTTGTTTTCCAAGTTTCCATCATATTGCAAATATAACCGCATCAACTGCAACATTTTCTTATCTTTTTTAGTTGTTAATTCTATAAGAATGTTATATAAACTGTTTAATTTATGTTTATTTGTGAATTAACTGAGATACGGAAATAAATTAAATAAAAGAATTACTGTATGAAATTTTTGGAGGTCTTTCATTATTAAAATTGGTTTTCAAAAAATTTGAAAGTGATATTTGGGAAATAGTACATTTCCCGAACAAGGTTTATACATATTTTATAAATCTTTTGCTTACTTTTAACTGTGCAATGTTCCCGCAAGTTTCTACTCCTCTTCATGAAATATCCCGTATTATGTTACTGAATACTGTTGCTAATGGGCAGCGAGAATGTTCTACTTTGAATATATCCATTTATTGAACTTTTATCAAAGTTAATATGCTAACATAAATGTTAATAAAATTGCATTATATTATCTTCTTTAAATAATTTTGTTGTTATTTGAATAAAAAACATGGCAGCAGCCATAGGGGGGGGGGGGGCACGTCCGTCCCCCTCCCCCTTAATTCTTGCTGCATGCTGCAAGTTTCAAAAATTACATTATTATTGGCCATTCGTTCTATATAGTTTTAATTAATATAAAAATTTTAACAAACATAAGTACATATAATATTATTTATTTGCTTAGAGGCGTTTAGTGTAAAACATTCATCAGATTGAATCACTTTAGGCCACTATTTGTCACTGGGTAGGAAGGCTTTTGCACTAAATTCCTCCATATAACCGTATATTCTTAGTATTTCTGAAACCATGGTTCCACATACCATACCTTTTGTTCCATAAACTGGCTCTCGCCTCCTTCCCCTCCTAGGAAAATTCCTGGCCAGGCACATCAACCAACATGTAGGTAAACATTTTCCAAAAGTCTGCTCACCAGAAAAGCTTGTAAACAAATAGTTATCTAAGTATTTTTACGTAAGTAAGCACTTAAATAAGTTGGTCATTTTAGTAGTGTCTAATTTGCTAATTATTATATGTTTGCAGACTTTTCAAGTATCTAAAATAGTTTATAAAGTTTCCCAATTCGTCACATTTCTGTACTTATGTTATTGGTATAATGTTTCATTTTTATTTTCATAATAAATTTCTCAGAAAAGTTAAAAAATGTGCCTATCTCAATGAAGACGAAGAAGATGAAGATTATACAATAAACAATTACTTCTCACAGTATGGAAAGATCTTAGGCCAGTCATTATAGCTTTTTGTCGGGAAAAAAATACTATTAGAAGTTTCTCTGCGGAATATTGTTCAGAAACGTGTTATAAACAAAATATCAAAAAATCAACTCGAGACTAGTTGGGAAACAATGGTCAAAATTATGGAAATGTGGTTTTTTGACTCGCGTAAAAAAACTGTTATTCATAGAGAAAAAAGTTTTATACAAAAAAGGTAGGTATTAAATAAATCTGTTAAATAAGACAAGTCCGATTAAATTCCGATAATTTGTTTATGCGCAAGAGCTCAAAATTGGTCGAAAATGTCCGCTTTGTTCAATTGCTAATAATAAATACAATTTTCATCGCAGACACTTGTGATTCAGGATTTTTGAGACGTTTTGCACCCTTAATAAGTGGTAAAAATTTCAGCCCGAAAGCTTCATTAGTTTGGCGTTGGCGGAATTTATTATCTAAGAAGATGCTATTTTCAATTCATATTTTCCAAGCTCACAGGCGTTGTAGAGTTTCGATCATTAGTGGTTTTTGTACCTAAATAGTTGTATTGACATAAGCATTTACTGACAATTTAATTTTTCCTACTCGGCCTAAAATTATGACTCTGCCTACAAATTTGATTCCACCTGAAAATCTGGCTCCAGATGTGTAATTAATGAAGGTGAGATCAACCAGCAATCCTTATGATGCCAAATTTTACTGAAATCGGTGGATTTAAAAAAAATACACCCGCCATATTGGATCAGCCATCTTGAATTTTTACAATGTGAATTCATATTCGTAATCAGCGACCCAAAAACTCCTTTATACAAAATCTGGTCAAAATCCGTCCGGGGGTGGAAATGGCGTGACGTACAAAGTTAGCCCCCTATTTTTGCTATAACTCTCATCGTACCCGCATAAGACGAAATGAGCTAAGGAAAAGTTGAAAGAGGTGTACTATAACGCATTTCTACCATCAAATTGACTTGTCCAGTCCGGGGGTGGAAATTGCGCGACTTACAAAGTTAGCCCCTATTTTTGCTATTACTCTCATTGTACCCGGACAAAACGAAATAACTTAAGGAATAGTTGAAAGAGGTGTACTATAACGCATCTCTACCATCAAACTGACTTCTTATAATAATAATAATAATAATAATATCTCTACTCCTCATTCTAATTACTAATAATATGAAAATTAGTAAGTGAAGTTAAAAAAAAAATAGGAGTATTATACTTAATACTAATTTTCATTAATAAAAATGTTAATAATGACTTTATCATTGTTTTAATTCTTCAGTCATATACTATATTTATATAAGATCTTAAACATCCGCATCCGCGGATGTGAGCCTTCAAAAATCCGCATCCGCATTCACATCCGCGGATGTGAAAAAATCCGCATCCGCAACATCCAAACATCAACTGCCAAAGCTATAGAAACAAATGAAAAAGTAGCCGATCAATTTATAAAAATAGTGTGTTACAAAACGCGATAATTATTACTCAATACCATTACATAAAAAATGACATTCTTGTATTAGGAAAATAGTATTAGTAAGAAATAAGCAATAAATAGGCAGGATAATTCTTAATCCTAATCAATATTTTACTTTTATCATTTTTGAATATTTGAAAACCAAAACGCCATATTTTGGCTGTCATGTTTGTGGCTCAAATTTTTGTACAAGTTCTTGGACTTGACTTTAAAATAATAATTTTTCATGAGAAGGTATCTTTGAAACGAACGGTAGCTAACTCTCAATGAACACTTTGTGATAATTTGAGTCTGGAATAATTGTGCTTTTCTTTAAATTTTTCTGCTTTAGATATTCCAATTTTTTTCTCGGTATTCAGCAAGGCTTGGCCATATACTTCGTTTGGGAAAGTGTGCTTTCTGTTCACCAAAGATACTCTAGGTTCTTCAACTGTTTCGGCACGTGGAGACAATGAAATCGCTGATTTTGATTAATCTTCTGTCATTTGTTGGTTATTCTGTGATTCGTCCATAATTCCTCAATAATTCCTCACTATTCTGAGCCTCTAAAACAGCCGTTTGTGATTCGTAATTTTCTTCGACCATTTCGTCCGGTTCCGTACTTGCCTGGCTAGACCGTAGGTTTCTATTAGATTTTCTATTTCCTATAAAATTTTGGTGATTTAATAATGTATACGAAAATAATATAAAATTTTAACTTACGATCCACATTCATTTCTGCGGCAATACCATCCTATAATTTAGCCACAACAAATCTATTTTAATGATCCGGATGTGCCTGATTCCAGAGAGGTGGCTTGATATGCACAAGACTTATCAAATTTTCCACATCCATCTCGCATGGTGGTCACTTGAAGAATGCAATATTGCATTCATTCTTACAGCGACCAGCGTCACGGCCTCCTAGCATACCAGCGACTGAACCTACGCGGACGTGCGATACTCCATAAGAAACTACAGAGTAAAGCTTGCAGCCACGTGACCAGTTAGATTACCGTCTATGATCCAGGCCCGTTGTGATGATACATTTATACCCGTACTTATAGTCGATACTTGACTCGAACTCAGACTTAAGTACGACTTAAGCACACGGTGCTTTTTATGTTTTATAATGGATACTACAGCAAAACTCGGCGAAGTTTGGTCGTTTCGGTTCCACTTTAGTAACTTTGATTTTGCTGTAGTACGTTGACTGGTATATATAGGAATTTTCTGTTTCTTAAGTTGGTTGGGGCCTACCGCGAGAGGACCGGGACCGGGCCGACCGAGCACGAGCGGGAGGCAAAAACAGTCAGTTCTTTCTCATCGTCTCAATAAAATGCTAAATTAAACGTTAACTTTGTTAATATGTAGTTTTGTTTTTTAAAAATTGGCAATTTTTTCTTCTACTTTTTGTTTTAATGCCACAGCTAGCTGTTCTTTCTCTATTTTGATTTTTATTTTATGTAATTCTGCATATATATTGGGATATATGCATATTGGCATATATCCCAATTTCTGTAGGTAGTATTATTAGGTAACGAGCGTTCAAATAAAAACGTGGTCGAAGTTGGCTCTGACACATTAGACGTAGGGAGTAGCTTATAGCGACCAACTTAACCTCATTTCTCAACGAGCTGTATAGCAGCTGTCAGTTTCAATAACGTTAATGACTATATAACTTTATTTTAAATAATCGTGATAACAATAACAAACAATTAAAGGAGCTGCGGAAAGTGTCACCCTCCTTGTTCCAAGCACTTTTCACACCTGTTCCTCAAAGAATTAAAGACATTTTCTAAGATGCTCGGGGTATTGTTAATTTCACGAATCTTGTCTATAAGTCGAGCCTGCAGATGGTTTAAATCAGGAATAGGCAGTTCAAAAATAGTGTTTTTAAGGTAAGGCCACAAAAAGAAATCACACGGCGTAATATCACATGACCTCGGTGGAAATTCATGTT
>NW_019416815.1:97947-256454 GCF_000390285.2 Anoplophora glabripennis
TAGTAATAGTAATAGTAATAGTAATAGTAATAGTAATAGTAATAGTAATAGTAATAGTAATAGTAATAGTAATAGTAATAGTAATAGTAATAGTAATAGTAATACTATTACGTACTATGCGTTATAGTACACCTCTTTCAACTATTCCTTAGCTAATTTCGTCTTATCCGGGTACGATGAGAGTTATAGCAAAATAAGGGGCTAACTTTGTATGTCACGCCATTTCCACCCCCGGACCGGACAAGTCGGTTTGATGGTAGAGATGCGTTATAGTACACCTCTTTCAACTATTCCTTAGGTTATTTCGTCTTGTCCGGCTGTTCCGTCTTGGGGGCTAACTTTGGGGGCTAACTACACTCAAGTGTTTAACTGGGTATTTTGAGAAATATGCGTTTTTTAATAGACTACAAATATATTTTATTTCGTCGTCGTTTTTTAAAATTTTGAAAAAGTAATAGATTAATTTACTTTACTTTACTTTAAAAAACGACGACGAAATAAAATATATTTGTAGTCTATTAAAAACCGCATATTTCTCAAAATACCCAGTTAAACGGAAAAAATTGAGGTATATGCAACAAATGAACAAATATTTAATTTTAGGCAAAATACATTGTATATGATTTTTAATTTTCAGTGTAAATACTCGCAGTACAAACAACAGGATTATTTCCAGCGTATGGACTATGAGGAGTTGTAGCGCAACCATCTACTACTTCTTTATACGACGTTTTAGATTAAATCGGGATGTTATTATCAGAGCCATAAAAACCAGTTAAATTATCAAAGAAGTAGCATTTTTTTTAAATGGAACACAACTTTATAAAGCGTATTAAATTCTATAGGATTTGAGGATACTGACGGTCTTAGATATTGTCTGAGGTTATTTATTTGTGGCAAAGTTTTCGATTTTTTTTCTTCATTTTTTGGGTATTTTGCCACCAGTGAAAACATTTAAAAATTAGTGAAATTAACCCTCGCGCCAAAAGGATTAGTCGATGGATATTTTTATGAAAATTGATTTGTCTAACACTGAAAAAAATACAAAATACAAAAGCATATGACTTTATATTGCACATTTTAAAAAAATTGCCAACGTTTCGAAAATATATCTGTTATCGTCTTCCGCACTTTTTAAATTTTTCGTTTTAGTTACTTTGTTGTTTAAATTTGTTTGCTTTTGTCTGTTTTCATAGCTAGTGATATTTGTTTATTCTCTTAATACTTACTCCATCTTTTAGAATCTATAACCAGCAAGGATTCAAGTTCACCCAATAATTTGACACACACCTTTCACATTTAACAAAATAATAGCGGTTTCTTTTAATTTTCTTGTAACGATATTATTTTCCTTTTTCAAAATTTTAGCCGAACCCCATTAAATATTATGACCGTTTTCTCATGCGTGATCGCAAATTTCAGATTTTTGTCTCAGGTGGCAAAATACCCAGTTTTATATATGCCTTATTTCTTTTATATAAAGGAATATTTTTTTATTTCTTCACAGATTTATAAAGTAAATAAATAACTGAAATGTTCCTTGATACAAAACACAATTGATTAAAGAAAGTACCTGAGCTGGTTAGGAACATTTATTTTTTAAAATGATCTGAAGAATCCTTGTAAGCAGAAAAATTACTACTTCCTTGATAAGCCATTTTTTTATTTCCAATAAGATTAGCAACAAAGCGCACTTAACTTAAAATGTCCCCTATAATGCATGCATACTAGTCATCAATGAGTCAACAATTTAAGTGTCACAGTATCTAGTCATTTAAACATATTTATAAATATAATTTAATTTTAGATTTTAATTTAATAATGAAAACAATTTTGTAATTTTGGAAATGTGTTCTATGATAAATAAAACCATTAGATGTACTTATTTATCACTTATGCCAACAAAGTGTTTTTTTTAATGAAATACACGGTGTCCAGAAACTAAGCCGACAAACGAAGACAACAAATTCTAGGGATGATTTTATATCGATTTGACCACAGACCACCTAGACTGGCTTATAGAGCGACTTTGGTGAAAACACTTTGGAGCCTGATTTGACGTGTACGCATCGCTGTGATTTCGATAATTAGATGTTTTATCATGGGCAAGTGTATTGTAAAACATTGTATAAATAGAAGTGATCGAGTTGGTGAAGAGAGGCGAAAAGTTTCCTTCTTTATGTAAGTAAAAGAAAGGAATATATAAAAGGTAAATATGTACGCCATTTTTCGGTTAACGTCACAAGTTTCCAGGGTTAGCTTTATAATTTTGTTCGCCCACATAGTGTAGTGATTAACGTGATATTGTTATTATAAAATAATGAATGAATTACTGTAAAATATTTTTAGTAATTATTTACTTTATGTGAGTCTTAAATTTTTATGAAATTTTACCAATTCCCGTCATTTCGAGATAGCTGAAAATTAATTAAATATTTTTTTCAATTAAAAAAATCGCAAACAAAACTAATTTCAGATTCAGTATTCGTACAGTCAATTAATTTTTATTAAAGATCGTGGTTGTTTGACGTATCCATCTCGAGATGTCGTAGTAATATGCTAAGAAACAGAAAAATTAATAAAATTTTTAAATAATGATGAAAGCAGAACACCTAGGCTACAGAAAAATAAAATTGTTTATCATGTATTAAAAAACTTTCTGAATGTGAACATATTTGAAAATTTGCATGAACATCAATTTGATAATTTGCCTAACAATTGTAATCATTTAATAGAACTTGTAAGGGCTGAATGTGAAAAGTATATCGATGTACGAATAAATCATGAAGTCAAATTATTTAATTCGGTAAAATCTACGAAAAGACAAATATTAAATAAATTAATATTATTTAGAGGATAATAAATATATTTAAATTATTTTGTAGTTTTATTTAATATGACACTAAAATATACTATTTTCTGAATTACAAACTTAAAATTGAATATTTGTTATAAGATGCAATATAATATTTAATATGTAATAAAAATATTACTTAATCCGGATCTGCTTAAAGATGCGCGCGATCAGATCGCCTTCCACACTCCACTTCCCCGGATTTTGCATTCACTGGTACCCGTGCATTGGAATTAAATATGGCCAGTCTAGGTGGTCTGTGGATTTGACATAGATCGTCTTATCCAAAATCTTGCCTAAGGGAGGTAGGGCTCTTTGAAGATGGCCTTTTGACATTGTTTTTTTTTAATTATTCAGATCGCTGTTTAGCTAGAAGGAGCAAAGTTAGGTTATGTGTTAACTCTTATATAGACCGCCATTTGATATAAAAATGATCATTTAATTGTCACAATAGGCGTTACATTTGGGAGAGTCAACTGATATTTTTAATTATATTTTTTTATCTTCGACTTTTTGGTATTTTTATTATCAAAATCGAAAACTTCAGAGTATTCTAGATTAAAAAGGTACTCTTGTCTTGAGTGGCTAGGGTGTACCGTATGCGAGAAATATATTTGAAAGGTTTTTTTTGCACTATAATTACAAAGTTACAAATTCTTTGCTAATATTTAGTAGTTGGCTTTGGAAAACAGCTGCAAATTAACTTTAATTTATAAAAGATGCTCTACGTGGCGGCCTTTACTTTCAGTATAAAGTGACTCCTTTCTCTAATGAATCCTTATCCCTATTGTACTGTACGTAAACTCATTACAGGCGTGTTGAATTCGTGCTCAAAGCTGATCATGTGTTTGTAATGTTGAAAATAGACTAATAAGTTCAAGTATCCCCAGACATAAAAATCGCAAAAATTTAAATAGGGAGACCTTGCTGATCAAGCAACTGGACACCCTCTTCCGATCCACTGATGTCCGTAAGTAGCATTTAACATTCACGAACAGCTGTCCTGAAGTGATCCGGACATACGTTCTGTCGAATACTCAAAATGTATGATATCTAATAAATGGTAAAATATTCTCTAAAAAATGTAGGCGATTAGGTAAACAGGTAAACTATTTCCAAGAACTCTTATTCAATCATTTATGCTAAATCTATCCTGATGTTTCGTCTCTTTTATGGCATGGGGGTTGTCACAATAGAAGAATACTGATGAGCATTTTGCATATTAAAAATTCCATCCTTGGTGAAAGTACCGTCATCTCAGAATAAAATATTACAAAAAAAAAATTATATTTCAATTTTTTTAAATAAGCAACCAGTTAAAAAATTCAACACCAGCGGGAAAATCAGATTCTTTCAATGCCTAAAATGAAAAGGATATGTGTTCCTTGTGCATAATGTTCCCTACAGTAGTTTTTGAAATGTTCGAATACATTGCAGCCACCCTTCTAACACCCATTCCTTCCAGCAATATGTCTTCCTCGTGTTCTTCACTTGTATCAGCATGTCTTCCCGTGTCATGTTTTTTAGGACTCACAAATCCAGCTTCTCTTAATCTCTAGTGCAGAGCAGTAAAACTGCTATGAAGAGGATGTTTTATATTCGAAAATTTTTCGGCATATCGACATGCCGCTGCTTGAGAGTTACATTGCATGTCGCCATACACTGAATGCATATCGGCATATTCTTAGTAAACATTTTTAAACAACTATATTTTTTGTATTTAACAAATATCAACTCAAATTTCCGAGAACTGTGGGAAAAAAGTTTAATTGAAACCACAGCGTAGTTACCGGTTGCTATGTTATCAGTTTCCAAAACAACTGTACTAAATAGGTATTAGCAAAGAATTTGTAATTTTATCGTGCAGCAAAAACACAAACATTTCAAATATATATTTCTCTCATACGGTACATCCTAGCAACTCAAAACCGTACCTTTTTAGTCTAAAATACTTTAAGTTTTCGATTTTAATATTAAAAGTGTTGGGATTATGGGTAGAATTAAGCATTTTTAATTTATGGGCAAGAGCTCTTGAACCTTCAGCTGAGAAATATAAACACATTAAAAGTAGGTATTAGTATCTAAGGATGGGGATGTTTTTGTATATGTAACTTGAGTATCTTTCAACAAAAAGTACCAAAAAGTCGAAGATAAAAAAATATTACTAAAAATATCAGCGGACCCTCATATAACGCCTATGGTTACAATTAAAAATCATTTTTACATCAAAAGGCTGTCCGTATAAAAGTTAACATATAACGTAACTTTGACTAGATAAACAGCGATATGAGCAATTAAAAAAAAAACAATGTCAAAGGGACACCTTCAAAGAGCCCTAACTCCCTTAGAAAGCATTTTGGATAAGAAAATTTATGTGGAATCGATACAAAATCATCCCTAGAATTTGTTGTCTTTATTGATTCTCGAACCCTGTATAATTTGTCAAGGACCTGTTCCTTTGTATTTATGCATAAATAATTATTAATAATGAGGTAATACTCATAGTATCTAACATCATAATATATAATTAATTTTCGTCCAATTCATTCATAAGTAAAAATATACTTAAATAAAAACTAAATTAAAATATAAAAAAGGTTCTTATAGTTTCTTATTGCATAAAAGCAAATTTTATTTAATATGTCTCTCACATTAGGGGAATTTCCATCAATGTGGAAAAAAGCATATCTCATTCCAATCTATAAGAACATCGGAGATAGAAACTGTGTGAAGAATTATAGAGGTATTAGTAAACTATCCATATTCAGCAAAGTACTAGTACCATAATTTACGATGCTCTGTTTGAATCTCTAAAAAATATTATAATTGTTGAACAACATGGATTTTTTTCTAAGCGTTCCATAGATACTTACTTAAGAGGTTAAGTTATAGTAATAATTATATTCGTAATTCCATAGACAAGCGAATTCAGGTTGACGCCGTGTATACCGATTTCAGTAAAGCTTTTGACAAAATTGATCATAATATATTAATTGTTAAGTTAGCGGGAATCGGTGTGCACGGTGAACTGTTACGTTGGTTTACATCTTATATATATATAACAGATCTCAAATGGTTGCAATAAATGGTCATTTTCCAATACAGTCCACATTACATCTGGTGTTCCTCAGGGTTCCCATCTTGGACCCATCTTATTTCTTATTTATATCAACGACTTAGCCGAATGTATCAAATACTCTAAGTTTCTCCTCTATGCAGACGATCTGAAAGTTTTTCGCGCAGTTTCATCTCTAAATGATTGCCAGGGTATTCAGCAGGACATCAACCGGATTGAACAATATTGTAATAGGTTTAAATTATTTTTAAACATTAATAAGTGCCATTCAATTACATTCACTAAAAATATTAGTCCCTACATCTTTAATTACCAGATTAATAATGAGGAGCTTCGGCGCGTCTCAGAAATAAAAAATTTAGGCGTTATATTTGACAGTAGGTTGAGTTTTGGTCACCATATTGATTATGTTTGTCGAAAATGTAATGGAATGTTGGGTTTCATTTTCAGGACGTGCAGCGAATTTAGAGACGAAAAGTCTCTTAAATCTTTGTACTATGCCTATGTTTATAGCAGACTTAATTTTGCATGTGTGATTTGGAGTCCGAATTATAACATATACAAATTAAGACTGGAAAGTGTTCAGAACAGAGTTGTTCGTTACCTTAATCTCAGGGTCAACGGTATTTATAATGTTGATGACATATCAGCTACTAAACAACAATTTAATATCGTCCCTTTGGAACAAAAAAGGATTCACACTGATTTTATTATTTTATTTAAATTATTGAATAATTTATTAGACTGTCCCTATTTAATTTCTTTACTGAATTTTCATGTTCCTTCTAGAAATACGAGGACGACTAATTTATTTAGCACATCAACCCAACATACCAATCTCGGACTAAATAGTCCATTGTACAGAATGACTGTTAATTATAATATGTACTTTGTCGACTCTAATATTGATATTTTTAATACTACTCTTAGCAGTTTCAAAAGATTTATTAGGAATATTCAGTTCCTTTAATTAATTTCTTACTTATTTTTGTATATTTTTTCACTGATGTATCCATTTCCTGTTAGTTTTTTTTGTTTTATTTACACTATGTTCACAATTGTGGATGCAGTTTTGGGCAGCAAGCCTGTTTGCATTCCAAATGTGATAAATAAATAAATAATAAATAAATAAATACCGTATGGTTATTTATAATTATATTCACAGCAATTTTTCGCAGTTTAAAACAAAAAACTGTTTTTTGGTTTTATGTCTTTAACAATTGTTACCGCACCATATAAACTCTTTTTGCAAATTTCTGATAAATATTCCGTCATTAAAATTTGGCCGAATATTTTAGTTGCATCCTGTATAATGTGTGTCAAACTATTTAGAGCAAATTAAAATTGAAATTATTAAGCAAAATTCCAAGACTCAAATTATATCAAGGACATATTCTATTTTTAGGAGTGTGACAATGTGGGTGCCCTCACAATTATATTTTGAATAGTAATTAGTTAGTTTAAGAACCATAATAATAACTGACACCATGCATTGTTAACATTATTTTTAACTTATTGCCTTTTTAAATTAACTATTAGAAAACCAAACTACGATGGAAAATAATTTAGTTAAAATATATTGCTTTTATATGACTTAGCGACGTGTTATTTTAAAGTCATCATATTTGTTTGATGTCAATGTGGACGAACCACTGAATATTAAAAAACGTTCCATGTTTTAAAAAAATATTTTTTTACGTGATTTATTAAATATTAACTTGTATTGGTTTGTAATACGTTACTTATTGTAAATATAACAAGTTTATGTTTTAAAGTAATTATTTTTACCGTTTCAAAAAATGTACATCATAAAATAAAATAAAAATAAAAATACTTACCACAGCCTCCTACATCTACGCGTGCCGTTGTTTGAGATCGCACTAGTTTGTTCAGTGACGGTATATCGAAAATTACTAAAAAAAGGTCAAGGAAAAAATCAGTTGTCACAAAGGAATTTGAGAAAACAAACTTATGTAGGTATTTCTAAAGGCTAAATGTAGCCTCGGTATAAATATGACCTCCTTTCAAAGTTTTCACCCTGTATAATATCAAACTTTAATGATCAACATGTATTTGTAAAAGTTAAGTCAATTACCACAAATTTAGCTGTACCGGAGTTCCAAATATTCCAAATTATTTCCTGTTGTAAATAGTTTAAATGATTGCCCAAATTTGCCGATCGAACTTGAATATATAAAATCTTAGTTTTAAATAATATATGATATATGTTAACCCTCTTAAATGTAAAACTCTTAATTTATTAAGAAAACGGTTAGTTGTTCTGTCTATTTGTAATAGTATAGTGTTGTATGTTGATGTTGTCGATAATAACAATATATCCCGTTGTCATTCCTACTTCTTGGAATGATGATCGATTCAAAATGAATTTTAATGATCAAATAGGAGAAACTAAGACGTCGTTGAAGATTCTCGAAAAGGAGTACTGAGTAAACCATCAATAGTACAGCTAAGAACAAGGAGAAGGGGAAATATCTGGTAACAACTATCTTCCCTATTTACTAGGATGTACAGATATAATAGGTACGTCTCAAGAAAGACAGGGCCTACCTTTTCGAAATGAGCTGCAAACGATTTGTACAGCAAGGTTCCGGTGTACACAGTATCAGTATATTAATATTACAAGCACATTAGACAAATTGGAAGATCACGAAGCTAAAAGAATACAAATGTTACTTGAGAAATAACAACGGAGAGAAATCGGAAATCAGCAGTTGCGGAACACAGGGCAGATATAAAAAATGCAATAGACCTAAATAAAACCAAATTTCTAGTGTGTATGTGTGTTCGTATGTGCGTGTATGAGAGAGATAGAAAAAGATTCAAAGACAGAAGACTTATTCTTCAGGTTCAGAGCTTCATGTGGAGACAGAAGTAATTTGTCTTCGAGAAGTCTAAACCGACGATGTGGCAACCAAACCGGAAATTGTAGAGCCATGAAAATCATGTAATTGGCAAGGCCAAATTATTTTGGAAAATTATTAATAACAAATTTTCCCATTGGAAGGTATAATATGGAGATGATATAGTAATAAATTCTTTAAAATGATAATCAAAAAGATTATTATTAAGATTTACCATTAATCATTTCACAAGAAAAGTATAATGCCTACATGTAGATCCATAAATAGGTTTCCTAGATATTTTTCATTGTAAATTTGACATTTATTTTATTTCACACTGTTTAAAATAGACAAGAGTAAATCTTATAAAATAAAATACCTATAAATAATTGAAATTGAAGTAAATTTTATAGGTAAAATGGGTTACCGCTCTAGACAGGTAACCTACAGAAAAAGCTATACGTAACAGAACCTATTGAACCGTGACTATGTACTTCCTGAAGTAAACTGTGCCGATCAATGGAGAGGTAATTCTTATTATTCTACTAATTTTTTTCCTCATTTTATAGCGCAAAATATTACACGAAGTATCGGATAACAGCATAGGCGTGCTGATAATAATAATAGTAATTATTATTAATTTCTTTTAACCACTATTTAATGAATTTCTGTATTACTATTAAATGATTAATAAAAATAATATTTACAAAGGCAGTAGGTAGATTTGAATATTTTATTGAATTCCTTAGTGGAGAAGAAAATATATTTAAAACATACTTCTACTATTTATGGGTGTCCCAAAATTCACGCAAGATTTAAATTTTGCACCATTTATGCGGTAAAGTGTTACCAACGAAAAAAAGGCAACGTGACAGCTGACAGGTCAGGGTTATTAAAAACGAAAGAACAACGCGTTTTAGTTGTTGAACACTATTTTAAAATTAATGAATGTTTGGCAATTTTTTTACAAAACAAGGTCGGAATAGTGGTTTAACCTCTTCAACTGTGAAGAGATTAATTGAAAAATTCAGGGAAACAGGATCAATTAATGATCTTAAACACTCTGTCCTTCAACAAGTCATTCAATACAAAACACGAGACAGTTCGTGTGTTGCTAAAAGTCCACGAACATCAATTCGGTATAGTGGTCCAGAATTGTACATTTCGAGAAGCTCTATACAGCATATTTTCACCAAAGATTTACATCTTCATGCTCACAAAGTTCAAACAAACAACGAATGGATGCTTATTTTTCGAACAAAATCATCTTCAGCGATGAGGCTCATTTTCATCTTGATGGCTTTGTTAATCGACAAAATTATCACATTTTGGAAAATCCACGAGTGATTATTGAGAAACAGATGCATCTACAACATGTCACTGTTTGGTGCAGATTTTGATCTGGAGGCATCAGCGAACCAATTATCTTCGAAAATGCGGCTGATCAGGCAATAGCAGTTAATGGTGCTCGCTATTGCATCATGACAATCCAGTTTATTATGTCTAAATTGCAAAATATGAGTGTAGACGACATTTAGTTTTATCAAGACAGTGCCACATGCTATACAGTCCCAGAAACAATTCAATTCCATCAGACATTTCCTGGTAGTGTAATTTTCCGTTTTGATGATCAGGAGGCCCAGATCATGCGATTTAACGCCGTTGAACTTTTTTCCTTGGGGTTTTTGGAGGTCTAAGGTTTATGTCAACAAGCTCACGACCATTCACGCCTTGAAGGAGGAAATTGAGCGCTGTATCAACGAAATTCAGCAGCGTTTATGCAAAACAGCCTTGGAAAATTTGCGTATGTGCCAGCAAAGCCATGAAAGCCATTTATCCCATACATGCATAACCCTAGACTGTGGATATACTTTATAAATCAATAAAAAAATTACAATTTCTAATTAAAAACCTACGTTTTCTCCTTCTTACTTACTTACTTAGGTAATTTTGGGACACCCTTTACTATCAAACAAAGAATAAAATATAATTTTTTTGAAAGATTATAATTTCCGTAATTTTCCATATATACAGGGTGATTCAGAACTTATCCAAAAAAATATTCTGGATGTACAGGGGACCCTTACAAATACAATTTTGTAAAGAAAAAATCAAAAAGGTCAGTTTGAAATTGATTTAAAAATACACTTCTGCACGGCACTGGAAACTGGTCCACTGTAAAACCTGACCTCGCACAATGCGACCGTTATGGCGGCGTGATATAAACGGACAAAAACTTTCGCAAGGAAAGAAATATGTAAATAGAATTTTATCGCACCTAATTTATATCGGCAAATTCAAATGTTTTTGCCTTTATTAATTATTAATAAAATTAATTTGTGTTTTTAAATAATAAAATCATTTGACATACCCGATGCTGCAACAGCAATTGTTCAAAATTTTATCCACTCACGTGTAAACACATTTGGGTCCGTCTTACTCACTTTCTACGAACTAACACAAATGATGTCTTGTTTCACCATAACACAAACGCTTCACCATAAATTAAAACAATATCCATCAACTCCGAGTACACGCAAACCATTTTTGATACTAACTACCCATTTTTGACACCAACTACTAAAAATATATTATGAAAACCACAGATAACAGGTAAATACGGAACGACGATTGCAAAATCCGAATTCAGTATTCGGAGTCGATGAGGCCACGTGGCGAATGATGCTAGAGACTACAGTTGTCTCGACAGTTGTTCAGCCAAGTAGTGGTTTAATGTGCTATAACTTCAATAATTTTTTTCTCAGAGACTATAAGGATGTTACAAAAAATTTTTTTACAATATTGACTCCATTTCTCATGCCGCATCTATTCCCAAATTTTTTTGGATAAGTTGTGAATCACCCTGTATTTGTTAAGTATACTACCTACTGGAAATAAAAAAGTTTTTATATTTGCATACCTGCCTATTTAATTTTGACTACTTTAATTTTGAATATGAGAAATTGAAACTTCCAGTGTGTTGAATAATTTCCTCAATTAATTTAATTTGTTTTTAAAACACAGGATAAATGAAAATGAAATGTCTATCCACTTTTGGTAATAAAAAAATTACCATATCAGTGATTTAGATAAAAATAAATTTACTACAATATATTCTATCGTACTGTACATAATGTCTTGTAAATTATACAATATGAAAAAAAATATTAATAAGAATGTGTATATATGATCTACGTTTATAATTGCCGAGCTAGAAAAATATTGTATTAAGTCAGTCAATTATTTTCCTTAGAGCCCTTATAGCATGTTTAAGTGAAAATTTGACCTCCCTCTATAAGTTTGTACAGAGGAAACAAAGGAGCATTTTCCTTGTCAAACAATTAAGAATATTTTTTTAATTACACTTTCAGCCTTCATTCTGAGATACAAGGTGTTAAAAAACGTTAGGTATATTCCACATTTTTGACAAATTGTTGCGTAATATCCTTTAAAATTCTAAATGTATCGAAACGTATTATTTTTACAAATTGCTAGTTTGTACTGAAACTGTATAAACCATGAAAAAACGTAGTCGATCATTTTCTTTGAACATAAAATTTGAATTTAAAAAATGACAAAAATATATACATATTTCACTGTGTCTAGCCAATTTTTTTTAGGAAAATGGATTTGGGTCACTGATTTGAATTGAGATTGATGCCACTCTATTATCTAATATCGTCGTTTTTAAGAACTACGCAACACCCTGTTTTTCATCAGACGGGAACTTCGGGGATAAATTTTCAGTTTTCATGTGTTGTAGTATCACACCCCGTACAAGCAGTAGTACAATGTATGTTCAACTGCTCTAACATATTCATGATTAAGAACAAATTTATATTTTTTCAATTGCCAATATATTGTCTTTTTAAAAAATGAATGGTGGAAAAAGTAATAGCGTATTATAATTCAAGTCAAAAACTTATAAAGATTTAAAATTTAAATAACGAGTGTACAGAATACATACAAATGCATATTCATGAGTTATCTGTTACCATGTTTTATAATATAATATTTAGATATGAGTAGAAAATATTAATTTAAGAAAACTATTATAATTATGTTCAGTATGTAATAAATTTACATAAGAAAAATAAGTAATAGTTTATCTGTTTATCAACCAAAAATTGAGAATGGAAAAATAAAATTATTAAATCAATTCCAAAGAATATAAGAATTGTTTCATTGCAACAGGAATAAGAGTCAAATGAAATTAACGAAATTAACATTTTGCCAATAATTAGGTAAGATAATTTTGCCGAATGATCCGACACTGGTTAAAATGAGTCCGGAAGACGCTCGACAAGAGTTTGCTGGAACAGATATTCGAATGCGGGACACGGACTACTTTCCCTTTCCTTTACGTAATGTTGCATAATATAGGCATTCCTTAATATTATAATAAAGAAAATTACGTCATTTGTGTATATTTTAAGACAGGCCACATCTTATGACATAATTAACGATTCAAATTAATATAAACTTAATGTTCCACATATTTGATTTAATTTAACTTAATAGCATTAACAAACTATTATAAAAAGTCAGTATTAATTAAATTCCTAAATTTATAATATAAGCAGATAAGTAGGTATATAAAAATTATTTATTGCATCAAATAAAGAAAACGATATAAGTGTATATTTTTTAAATATATTGGGGAAATACTAATGATAAATTTCAGAATTTGCAAGCACAAATGTTATATACAGCCATTTTGACAGTTTGTTCAAGAAGTTCAACATTCTGTGATGAAATCTTTTTCGTTTGTCATAGTCCAGAGATATCAATAAACATGAAAAATTTAATATAACCCTTAAATTCATAATTTCAATACACTACTGCAAAAATTATGGGAACAAAAAAATTTCACACATTTTTTAGTGATTTTTGAAGTGAAAAATGGTCGTGTGGAGATAAAAAAAAGCATTTTGAAGTTTTAAGTCTCTAGTTTCAAGATATTTTGACAAACGTTTTTGAATTACGGTTATCGAGCAATCAAAAGAAATACCTTGAGAAAAAATTGTAAATTTTTTTTAGACTCAGGAATTTTTTTTCGAACTCAATCAATGTAGAGGTCAGTTAGCTTGTTTCATAAGCTTCAATTTGCGTTTTCAAAGATCTCTGTACGACTATTATTTACCGATATCGATGGTTGAATGAAAAATAACACCTTTGTCTCTATAATCATCGATATCTCAGTAAAAATTTATTGCGTAGTAAATCCATGTGCGGTTTTGAAAACTTGAATAAGTAGAGGACTTATAACTAGAAACTTAAAGCTTCAAAATGCTATTTTTTATTCTTTCAAAGATCACTAAAAAATTTACGAAATTTTTGTTCTCTTCATTTTGTCCAGTAGTGAATTATAAAAAAAACATAAACGAAGTGCTAAAAAATTACCTTAATTTGGCCAATTTCGAACATTCTGGAGGTTGACGTTGACAGACGCACAGTGGGAAATATGGAAAAAATTTGCTTAATTTTGTGATCCTGGTGTGATAATTTGATATACCTATCTATACAGGGTGATTTTTAAGTTGATACTTTCCTTTTAACACTGTATAGAATGCAAGAAAATAAAAAAATTTTTCAAATAAAATTATGTCCGAAAATGCTTCGTTTCCGAGATACAGGGTGTTAAAGTTTTAAGGAAAAAATGCCTTTTTTATCATAACTTTCCTACCACTCCAGATATTTCCACAAAATTTGGTACACTTCTTTTGACCATTAAATTACATTTTTTGATGTAAAAGTTTTCAAAAAATTTCTACCAGTGGCGTTCGAACAAGATTTGTATTGAATTGTTTTAAAGAAAAAAAAAAGTACGCCACTGCTTTTTCTTAAAATCAATATTATGTTTGTAATACTGATTTACTTTGGTCTTAATTTGGTCTCTTGATATTTGTTCATACGACGAACGGTTTTTGTTTAAAGAAATAAAAGCCATTTTGATGCATGGCAAAATCGCTAAAATCTGATATGGTGTTTTGTATGAAAAATTCGTTTTTAACTAATTTGTGTTAAAGTAAGGCCAATTACTTACATTACTACAATTCAAATGTAATGAAAAAAAATGTATCAGTAGGTATTATTTTCAATCAAAGAAGCCACATTTTCAAATCGCTTGATTTAAGTACCTGAAAAAAAAGGATCCAAAAACTGAACCACCTGCAAAAAATTATCGGTTAAAAGTATGTTTATGTTTAGGCTTTTATGTCAAGCAATGGGTTGTCAATTTCTTGTCGATCGCTTGTGTCATACCTTTCCGACGTGATTTTATTAGTTTGCGACTATTTCGATTGTGAAAATGGCTCATACTTATGAGAATAATGAACTTGTGGATATGCTGCTAAGTTACGGGGAATGTCATCACAATGCGGCTGCAGCTTCGCGGCTATACGCGGAACGCTTTCCTTTAAGAGGCTATCCCACACCCCGTACTATTAACAATGTTGTTCGGAGGGCAAGAGAAACAGGTGATTTAAGGGAACATCGTGGGGGACATGCAGGAAGACCGAGACAACCTGACAATGTCCAGAAAGAACAACAAATTTTAAATATTATCGATGAAGACCCATCAAGAAGTACTCGAGATATTGCAGATGACACACACTGCGGGAAAATCAGCTATATCCGTTTCATGTTCAACTTGTACAAGCGCTACTACCTGAAGACCATCCCCGCAGAGTCCAGTTCTGTGAATGGCTCCTACAGAACCAAGCAGCTGATCAAAATTTTTCTAGAAGAATTGACGAGGCAATATTTACTCGAAATGGAATCAATAATTTCCGAAATACTCATGTATTGATAATTCCCATGCTATTAAGAGGACAAATTTTCAACACAGATTTTCTGTAAATGTATGGGCAGGCACTGTGAATGGAATACTCATTGGGCCCCACATCTTACCTGACCGTTTTACGGGAATATCTAAACTTTTTGCAAAATCATCTGCCTAATCTCTTAGAAGAAGTACCAATTAATATCAGGTAAAACATGTGGCTTTTGCAAGATGGGGCTCCTCCTCATTTTAGAAGGGATGTGAGAGAATTCTTAGATAATACTTTTACCAATAGATGGATTGGTAGAAATGGACCAGTTGCGTGGCCACCTCGATCCCCAAACCTCACTCCATGTGATTTCTTTTTATGGGGTTACATGAAGAGTTTAGTTTTTAAAACGCCTGTAAACACACGAGAGAAAATGATTGTTCGCATAGAACAGGCTGCAGCAACAATAAGAGGGAAACCAATTTCGTTACTACGCGCCGTTACAGAACAGTGGATAAAACTGCACAGTGTTGCATAACAGAAAATGGTGCCAACTTCGAACTTTTAATTTAACTTAGGACATAGGTATTGCATCTTTCTTACTAACAGAAATGTGTACGTATCTCGTTTGGTTTACAGTTAATAAATAAAAAGTTACATAAAAAAGCTGTTTCTTTTAGGAACCTCTTACACAGTCAAAAACCTAACGCCACTGGTACATACAATACAAATTAGTCAAAAACGAATTTTACATACAAAACACCATATCAGATTTTAGCGATTTTGCCATGCATCAAAATGGCTTTTATTTCTTTAAACGAAAACCGTTCGTCGTATGAACAAATATCAAGAGACCAAATTAACTCCAAAGTAAATCAGTATTACAAACATAATATTGATTTTAAGAAAAAGCAGTAGCGTACTTTTTTTTTCTTTAAAACAATTCAATACAAATCCTGTTTGAACGCCACTGGTAGAAATTTTTTGAAAACTTTTTCATCAAAAAATGTAATTGAATGGTCAAAAGAAGTACCAAATTTTGTGGAAATATCTGGAGTGGTAGGAAAGTTATGATAAAAAAGGCATTTTTTCCTTAAAACTTTAACACCCTGTATCTCGGAAACAAAGCATTTTCGGACATAAATTTATTTGAAAAATTTTCTTATTTTCTTGCATTCCATGCAGTGTTAAAAGGAAAGTATCAACTTAAAAATCACCTTTTATATAGTCTAGGACAAGGGTCGGCAACTGGCGGACCGCGGTCCAGGTCCGGACCGCGGAAGGTAAAATACTGGACAGCCAAAAATTTTTTGAAAGTATAAATTACTCAAATAAATTATTTAAAAAATGTTTGTGCCAATTGCCAATATTATCATTTTTTCTAGTATTTTACAATTGTGAGTGTTTTGAGTAATTAGTAAGCAGATTAAATTTGAGTCCAAATTAAAATAAAAAAAATAATAAATATGAATTTTTTTCTGGACCTCGTTAAAAATTTTCAAAATTATCCGGACCGCACCTAAAATTACTTGCCGACCCCTGGTCTAGGATATGGCGCGTCAAAAAATCCATGAGCACTAACTTTCTGCCGTGTGGTAAATAAGCTCCTGAGTCAATGTAGAGCGTTTTTTCTCATACCAAATATATATGGCAGAACGACCATTTTCGGGATAGAGGGGGGGGGGGATCTGGGGAAAAAAGTGGACCCTAACCGTCTGGAAGCAACGGCAGACATTTTTCCATAAAATGCATGTTGTAACAAGAAAATTGCAATTGAGTAGATCCGGTTAGGATCCACTTTTTTCCGGTTTTCTTCAACCCCACCCCCCTCTGAAACCGACATAAAGTTTTGTCTGCCAATATTTTTCCCGGTTTATACAAAGTTGATGCTTTGACTTACCGTGGCTTCCAGGCGGTTAGGGACCACTTTTTTTCCCAGATTTCCACCCCCCTCTTTTTCAAAAATGGTCGTTCTGCCATATATATGTGGTATGAGAAAAAATGCTACACATCGACTCAGAAGCTTATTTACCACACGGCAGAAAGTTAGGTTTCATGGATTTTTTGACGCGCCATATCCTAGACTAATAGGAATTTTTTAAATCGCGTGAGAACCCATCTGCCTCAGTATCCAAAGATAATAATTCGGTATTTGATAATAAAATGAAAATTTGAACATTGAATAAAAATTAGAATTAGAAAAAACAAAAACAAATAAAAAACAAAAAGAAAAAACAGATAAATTACCCTTTTAAAGACTGCTACCTTGACGCGGTAAAAGAGCTTAAGTCTTAAAGTCTTTAGGACGAAATACAGTCCGTCGGATAATTTCAGTAAATAATATAGATTTTGAGTCTGAGTTTTCAGCTGAAATTATTTCTTATGACTTATTTTTTGTGGTTTTGAGAATAAGTTTCAAGGGTTTGATGCTAAGTTTTTATGGACATAGCTTAGGTTTGAGGCTTCAGAAATACAAAATATTAGAATAGAGTTTTCAAGGAGTCGCATTGTTTGGTTTGGAAAATATCCATCGTTTGACGTTCTAGCTGAGATTTCTTGGATTTTAGGTTAGATATTTAATAATAGAGGTTAGGGCCTTTAAAAATAAAAAATATAAGTTCCAGAAAATAGTTTTCAATTACTTTTATTCTTTGGTGTGGAACATATACATTCTATGAATTTCTAGCTCTAGTTTTTAGAATTTGAAGTTAGGTTTTGAGAGTTTGGGGTTAGGTTTTGAAGGATTTGAAGTTAGGTTTTTATGGGTGTAGGTTTATGACTTTAGAGTTAAAAAATATAAGCTCAAATATATAGTTTTCAAGTAATTATACCCATAGACTTTGAAAAGAGTCAGTGTATTACTTTGAGGTTAGGTTTGATGAATTTGATGTTCAGGTTTAAATTTGAATAGTATTATGATTATTTCGTTTAATCAACCTCAGATACGAAATTTATGATTTTTTTTATTTTTAAATATGTACAATTAACATCTTTGGTGTTGAGGCTAATGGATACTCACTGAATTTAAAAAATTTCTATATAGATATATCAAATTATAGCACCAGGATCATAAAGTTAAGCATATTTGAAAAAGAATAAAAAAGAAATTACCACTTTATGATTAAAATAGCCGAGTGCGTGGAATTTTTCCCCATATTTCCCACTATGTGAAGGAAGAAAAACTCTCTACCAAACAATCGCTAAGAATTGAAACACTAACAGAATAACTAAGGTACAAAAAAGCAATAACGAAGCATTAACAGCTGATATCAAATTTCTTTAAATCCGAACTATTTTGAAGGTTGACTTTGAAATAAAAAATAATTAAAAGTCGAATGCACTAATAAAAACGATAAAAGCACTAAAAAGCACTAACGAATGACATTAACATTATTCAGATCCAGCGCACTTTGGGGGTTGACCTTGAAATTAAAAAAAAATAATTATTGCTGAAGTTAAAGATACACTGATGAAAATAATGAAACCACTAAGAACTTCTAAACGGGGCACTTACGAATGGCGTAAATATCCGTTACATTCGGAATACTTTGGGGGCTGATGTTGAGATAAAAAAAATCTAATATTGTAAGAACTAACAATGCACTGACAAAACAATTAAGACACTAAGAAATACTAACGAATTCAGCTGTGTTATAATGCAATTTAATGTGTCATGCACTTTTCTCATTAATACATAAAATGACACACCATGACACATAATCTTATCAAGAAACTGAACTACAAAAAAAGAACACTTAAAAATTTAACAATAAATAGGTTGATTCCGAACTTATACTCATAAACTTGAAGAATGATTCTACATATGAAAACATGAAAAAAGTTGATATGAACCCATGGTCCTCATAAGGGCGCTAAGCCCACTCGAAGATAGCCGCTGACAATGAGGTTTTATTTTATATCGTTAGAACCCCTTTGAATACGGATATAAATTGTGGTCTACTATTTGAAGCAGGCAGTTATTTCCAATTTTAATCATGGGCGTGACGACAGAGATTTAATTTATCCAAAGTTTTTAATACACTGTTTTTTAAGTTAACTCTTAAAATATTGACTCAGGCTTATCTTTCACATAAAGAGGTAATCTTATAAACATTTACCAGAGCAATAGTTCTTCAGAAAAAGCGGCCTAAATGATGTAGTGTAAGTACCGTCATTAAATGAGTTTAACAAAGGTGGTTCTTAATCCAACCGCATAAACTTTACTAAGGTTGTAATAGTGATTTAGTTAAAAGTTTATATTTTTTTTATTATCTCCATTAATACAAGACTTACTGCATTTTTCAACCACTATTTCTATATTATAAGCTATATTTATGCGTTTAGGTTAAGAAACATTTATTTGATCATAATTTAATCAATGACAGTACCTACACTACATCAGTTGTAGCGCTTTTCTAGAAAACCGTTATATTTTTAAGAGACTAAAAAATGATTTAATAAGGAATAACTGTATAAAAAACCTTAAAAGTTGTTGAATGAGTAAAAAAAGTTGTTCGATATTACAAAAAAACTGTCAAAAATTAATAACGGCATTTATCTTCCGAAAGAATCATAGTCTCAGGATGCGGTTTTGATCATTCAGTTTTTAATTTCATCAGTTTAACTCTTCAATTTCTTTGTATTAATTCTTAAACATTATAAATATCTTCTGGAAGAACGTATAATTACTGGAAAATTGTAAAAAACTAAAATATTTTTTACTCCAAGTAAGATTTTGAAAAAATCCAATTTTCTTAAATAAATAAATAAATAAATAAATAAATAAATAAATAAATAAATAAATAAATAAATAAATAAATACTAATAGCTTATTATTGAATTTAAAATATGAAATTTATAGTTAATCTCTTTAAATTTTCAATGATTCTAATTTGAGGAACTCTGTAGGTATAGGTATATGTAATATGCTATCAAAACATCATCACATCAGTCTTATATAACTAGGTAATGGACGATTTGAAAGGTCATAAGGATTTCTTCAACGTATTGCAATGATTGTACTCAATCTCAGACGGTATTAAATAACATTGGAACAGTTACGCTACCAGTAACGCTTGTCGTAATGAAGGAAATGAGGTTAAAAAAGAAGAGCTGAGATTTCGGTGTAATTATTTAAACGCATGTACCTGCTATAATACCGGTAAGATAAATGTGTAAAATGTTTAATATTTAAGGCCTTAATAAACTATACGAACAACAGTTTGCTAAAGTTTGAATAAATATTACATTTATTCAAATAACTATGAAGATGTTTCAGTTGGTTGAAGAAACAGCCTAATGATTTATGAATTAATATTGAAATCTGTAAATTAGTACAAAAATACTGTCTCTGAGGACTTCAGAATTTAGACGCCGCTGACAAACCTGTTTTTAATTTAAAATAAACATATACATTTAAATAAATCTAAAAAAAACTAAAAATATCCGTCCTACAAAAAAAAATGCAAGACTTTTTTTCAAAATATCACGTAATCATTACAGTAGAATTTAAATAAGTGTTGCTGACCTTCAGAAAATTAAATTAAATTTCTACATGCCAATGATCTATTTGGATTTTAGATGGTATTTAAAATTGTAAATTTATTGGACATTTTTCTCTGAGACGCTCGACTATCTGACTTTAGAGTTATTTCGGTACATCAGATTTCTTTTCAATTTTAGAACTCAGTGTTGTTAACAAGCCAAACGCTTACTATTTTAAACTGTTAAGTAACAATCCAATAAATATACCTTATTTTCAGCATTTGATAACAAAAATGAGATTTTTTTAATTTAAATATCTCTTTTCATATAAAAATTTTCAATTTTTCAAGAGGATATTTTATACGCATTTGAAGAAGCTTTTCCTACAAAAGTATGTAAAAAAGTAATAAATTCCAGAGAAATCCATGGGTGATAGTAGAAATTATTAATGACGGAATTATTCTAAGGAAACTATTTATACAGGTGTACCTAACTATGATAGATAATTAAAATTGCGTTGTAGCAAAATCAACCTATCTTGGTAATGGACTTTTAAATTCTACTAACAAATCTCAGGCAGGTTAACATGATTGGAAATAACTGTATAACTAAATATGGTAAGATTTCTCAATTTTATCATGATTATGGGAATAATTTTTTACACTAAATCACATATGCTTTAGTAATTTTTTTATCAACTGGGCAATGTGTTGTAATAATAAAAAGTACCTATCAAAAGAATGAAACTTCCGTTTTCTCAGTCTAATTAAATATTCCTAATAAAATTATAGGTCTGGATGTTATAAGTTTTTATTAGCACCAACGTAAGTTGACAAGAACAAAGCAAAAACTATATTGTGTATATTATCTGGCTGAGATGCTTTAAATAGGAATAAATTATATGCATCAGCATTTCTGGAATAAGATGATGCGACAGGAATGCTGATGTTACATTATATGTTATATTAGATATGTTTTTATACTGAAAAATAAAAATAGAGGTCACACAGGGGCTTTATATTACACCTCCCTCCTTAAGCGGAATTTCTATAGCTGTAGAAGGAGCTATGGAATTCCTTTGACAGCAATTTCGTTTTTTCTGATGGAAAAACCGACAGTATAACAATATGATACAATTTACAATTGTTATAACAACAAACAGAACATAAGAAACAACATTTTTGGTTTTCATATTCTCAAAGTCATTAAGATGTACGGGTTTCAAACTTTTTGTTAACCGTTGTAATTGTTGGAAGTCTTGAATTTCTATTTCTTGAAGATGGATTATAGGTCCATTGGACGATTCCAGGTGTATCGTCGGTAAGTTGATTTGAGTCTGCTTGATAAAGTCACTTTTAGGGAAAAAACGGCTGTCTTTAATGATCACATCACATGAGTCTATCGTCACAAGGGATGGTTTATCAATAGTATAAGTTTGTTTGACGTGGCACTGTTCACGGATTAACTCCTTTTGTTGGAGAATGATTAGGATTAAATTATTCCTAAGTTGTTCCAGCAATGTTGTTTGTAGTTCAACTTTGGTCGATGAGCACTGGTGCGGTTTATTTTGGATCAGGGGCAGGAAACACTGATCTTGTTGGAGTCCGAAAGTTCCTCTACATAAATTGTACTCCTCTATGGATGGGCATGGTTGGGTGGTCCATATATGTTGTTGCGTATCCAGATTTACTTGTAGGTAAGGTTGAGTAGGAATAACGGTCTGACCATTAATCGGGATAGGAATCAAATAGTAAGTATTAAATGGTTTAGGAAATAATAGTGGTACTGACGGTTTAATCATAATTTTGTAAACAATAATGTCTACCGAGATTAGAAATAAGTTATAGTAAGAATGTAGGTTATCAATTATCTCTTTTCGATCATACATAGCGTAGAGTTGGTTTAATATAGGTTTGACATTTTTTAAAGGTAGAAAGAAGTTGTGGATAATATTATGTTGAGCAAGATTTGTTGCTGTTTCTAAATTTGAGAGTATATCATCTATTTGAGTAAACGTATCGTGCAAGTTTATTTGAATTTTGACACATTCAACATCGTCTTTCAGTTTTTCTATTGTATGTGAGATCACTTTGAAATTTTTGTCAATTTTAGAAAATGAATTATTTAATTTGTTATTTAAGTCGATTAATATAGAACTTTGGAGATCCAACTGTATTTTTATTTTATTTTGGTTTTCTAGAAGATTGTTAAATTGATAGTTTCTAAATTGTCATTATCTAAAGTTCCGAAAAGGTATTTATGCGAGCCTACGATATTAATAAGTCCACGTCTTTGTCTAATTTTTGGGTTTTCAAAATTCTCAAGTTTAGTTTGAATGTAATCTAAGAATTGTTTGATCTGTGATAAGTTACAACATGAAGAGCTCAAGTCGGAAAGGAGTCGAGTCGTTTGGTCTTTGATTTTAGTCTATGACTTGGATGAAATCATGTGAATGGGATATAATACGAGTTTCTTTACTTAGTTGATTTATCAGGAGGGGATTTTCTAGGTTGTGGATTTGTGAAGAGTTGACTAAGAGGAATGTTGTCGCTAGAAGAGTCAGAGTCATCCCTTGGAGGTTCATTTCCTGGAACGGAAGGGGGATTATTAATCTTTTTCTTCTGTTTAGGTTTGCGTTTTATAAAGGCTTTGTGATATTTATCACCTTGATGTCCTGATAGTTTAAATATTTCAACTGTAGGACCTAAGTCTTTAGATATCAGTTCTTTTTTATACCGGGGCGTCAGTTTGTTACGATTTAAATTTTATATATATATATATGTCTTCGTCAGTTTCGAAAGTGTCAGGTTCTTTACGTGATTCGTTTAATTTAGTTAAAGTTTTGTCTTTTTTTGTTTCGATATTTTGTTTTATTTGGTCGTGCATGGTCTTCATAATATGTCTGTGTTTTTCGATGTAGTCAGATGTTATAATCTGTTCGTTTATGTCGAAAGAGTCAGGTCTTTTATCGCCGCGGGTAATATTAATAGGGGTTTCCTTGGTCGTCGTATGTACGGTATGATTATAGGATATTACTGCTAGGGATACTAAGTAGTCAAGGGGTGTGTTTGGTTGTTCAACTTTTATACAGCGTACTAGATCGAGTAAAGTAGAGTGAAATCTTTCGATATTTCCGTTAGAAGTATGTCCTTCTATGGATGTGAATTGAAAAGAAATTTTGTGTAAATTACAGAAATCTTTAATCAGTACGTTATTAAATTCTACACCGGAAACTACTAAAATTCGATATGGGTAACCATGACTTTCTATAAATTTTAAAAGACTACGTTGGACATTAAGTCCGATTACTGAATCAACAGGATAGGCATGTGCATATTTAGAGAAAACGTCAATAATGATAATAAATTTTTGATTATTGATTGAAAGTGTGTCAATGTTCAGGAGTTCGAATGGAATGGAAGGAGTATATGTATGTTGAAATTTTGGATTAGGTGGATGACGGTCAGTTTTCATAGTAATGCATGTTTGACATTTAGAAATATATTGTCGAATATGATCGAACATGTGGGGCCAATAATACTTTCGTAAAAGGGTCTGATGAGTTGCGGTGACTCCGCGGTGGTATGTTTTCGCTTCGTGGTTATACTTAATTTTTTGTTGTTGTTCTTGTTCGGTAAGAACATCTTCAACTCTTTTTTTGCATATGACAAATTTATACTTAGAGGAAAATTTGCTTTGTAGGGTCCTAATAATTTTCCGTTCAATTTCAATAGAATCAAAGAAAAATGCATGTACTGTAGAATTATTATTTTTATAAAGGGTCTTAAGAATTTGAAAATTTCGTCGTCTGATTGTCTATTAATTAATTTGAAATTATGTCTAGTTTTACTAGGGAATGTTTTTTCACAATGATGTGTATTTAATTTATTTGATTCATTTTCTGATATTAAAAATTGATGATTAAAAAGATTTAAAACGTTGTCCGTATATTTGATTTCTAGAATGGGATTAGATTAAGAAGTATGGATAGTCTGAGAGTCGTCTTCGGCTATTTGCTCGAAGTCTTTTAATAGGGATTCGTATTCTTCGCGATTGGTGTCATTCAGGATGTCTTCGAGAGGTATTTGTAGTAGATTGTCTAAGTCTGGGTCTGATTCGTCAATTTGGGCTATCATGGAATTCATATCGTCAGTTTCTATAGCATTCAGTCTTATACGAGAAAGGGGATCGGCTTAGTTTGTTTTTTAGTTTTTTTATAATAGTGTAATCGTATTCCTCTAATTTAAGTCTCCAACGGACGAGTCTGGAGTTAGGGTCTTTTAAATTAAACAACCACTGCAAGGGTTGGTGATCTGTTTCAATAGCAAATTTTGTGCCAAACAGATATGGTCTAAAATATTTTACAGAATTGACGATTGATAAGAGTTCTTTTTCGATTGTCGAGTAGTTACACTCGGCGGGATTAAGAGTTCTGGAATAGTAAGAAACTGGGTGGCCGTCTTGGCTTAATACGCTTCCAATGGCAAAGTTGGATGCATCGCAAGTAAGGGTAAATGTTTTATAGAAGTCGGGATAGGCTAATACAGGTTCGTTACAAAGTAAATTTTTACAAAGTTCAAAGCAATCTAAATTATCTTGTGAAAAGTCGATTTTTGAATCCATTTTTAATCTTAACGTTAATGGTTTTGTTACTTTTGCGAAATTACCTATAAATTTTCTATAGAATCCTAAAAGTTCTAAGAAAGGTTTTATTTCTTTAACGGTTTTTGGTAAAGGGAATTTTTTTATAGCTTCTATTTTCTTTGGGTTAGGTCTAATACCATCTCGAATGATTACATGTCCTAAAAATTCTACTTGTTTGCAAAGAAACTCAGATTTATCTAGTTGTATTTTTAGATTTGCTTCAGCTAGCGTCTTAAACACAAGTTCTAAATTTTGAATATGTTCCTGAAGGGAAGTACTAAAAATAATTATATCGTCCATATAGACAAAACAAATTTTATGCTGAAGGTGTTTGAGGACGTTGTCCATTACTCGTTGAAATGTCGCAGGTGCATTTTTTAACCCGAAGGGCATTCGTACATATTCGTAATGCCCGTTCTCCGTATTAAATGCAGTTTTTTCTATAGAGTTTTCGTGCATCTCTATTTGGTGGAATCCGCTTGCTAAGTCAAGGGTGGTGAAATATTGGCATCTTCCAAGTTTGTCAAGAATGTCACTAATGTTGGGTAAAGGATATCTGTCAGTTTTCGTGTTGTCGTTAAGTTTTTTATAGTCAACTACTAGTCGCCATTTTTGTTTGTTTGTAGCGTCAATTTTTTTGGGACAATCCAAATAGGAGAACTAAAAGGGGATTTGGGCGGCCGGATAATGTTATTTTGTAACATTTCGTTAATTTGTAGTTGAACTTCCTCTTGGTGTATACGAGGATACCGATAACTTTTTGTATGGATAGGTTTTTCGTCGAAAGTCTTAATCTCGTGTTTTACTTGATTGGTAAAAGTTAAAGTATCGCCAAGTTCAAACAGGTGGAATTTTTCTTCGAAATTTAAATGTTCTGTTCTAAGCAGTGTTGTCACGTCTCTTGAATTTTGATTGATGTGGTTTAATGGGATTTCGGTCTTATTTTTAATTTCTAATGTTTGGGTGAAATATTCATCTAATGAATCTGCGGGAAGAGTTTGGTCAGGAATAATAGATTGGTCTTCATTCGTGATATTATATACCTCAACTTCTGCTAGTCCGTTTTCTGCGTGAGTTACACAGTCGGGAATACGAAGATGTGTAGTGTATTGGCATTGTATAAAAATATCTCCGGATAGGATGTCAACAGGGAATTCTACAATTTGGATAGAATGAGCGTCGATTTTTACAGGTTTATTGTGTCTTTGTATTTGTAGAGCGATGATACAATTTTGATTTGATAGAGTTAAATTCGTCGGGTCAATAATTAAACTTAGATGTTGGAGTGTTTCGAAACCTATAAGTCCGACAAAATCTTTACTGAAATTAAGATTGGAATATTTGCTGAGAAATAAGAATTTTGGGAACCAGTGCAGGTAGCGATGGTGTTGGTTTTAGGATAAGTACAACCTGGATAAAATTTTGAAATTATAGAATGGTTCATAATATTTTTTCCACATCCTGTATCTAAAAGAAGTCGAATAGGCGGGTTTTGAATTTGGATGAAAGGGAGTTTATTATTTTCGACATAATTCAGGACTATATTGGATCCTGGTGAAAATGAGCTTTCTGAAAATTTGTTTCTTGGGAGTTTTCTTCCAAGTATTCTTGGTGGATGTCCAAAGGATAATAATTATTAAAATTTTCCTGTTCAGGGTATTCATTTGAAGGATAATATGACTCAGGTTCTGGTTCGTAATCTGAAGGATTACATTCAGTGTCGTTTTGTTCGGAAAAATCCGGAATAAGGAAATACTGGAACGGGGGTAAAGGATTTTTGTATTCAGGATAGTTTCTTCTTTGGTAATCTGATTTAAATGGTGCGCGCTGAGAATTAGTATGACTGATACCAGAAGTTTGAGGCTTGCTATAACTAATGCCAGACATAGGCACGGGTTTAGGGAATATACGTTGTTGATGTGGTCTAAAAACATCTTGGGGTTTTCCAAAAACTTTTTGATTTGTCGGGAAGTTGTATGTTACAGGTCGCGATGGAGGCAAATTAACGGGTTGTGATGGGAATTGTCGAGGACTATTAGATAGCTGTGACTGAAATTGTTGCGAGCTATTAGGTGAATAATTTTGTTGAAATTGTGGTCTGGGACGAAGTGGTATAATTTGTGTATTTTGTGGGGGTTTCCTAGTTTGTCTAGTTTGGAATGTAAGTCGTTTGTAATTATCATATTTAATTTCGTCTTCTATAAAGCTGACTGCTTGTTCTATGGTACGAATGTCTTGTCTTGCCCTAATAAGTTGTTCATAATGATAAGGTAAATTTAATTTGAAAATGTTAAAAGCTTGCGTTGAAAAAAATGAAATTCGTCCGGTTTGTTCGTTGACTGATAAGAAATTTTGTTGCACTTTATTTATAATTCTAGCCTTAAGGGCCATTAATTTTTGACCAAATGAATGAATATCTTCACCTGGGGCTAAGCTCGTATATTGAAGTTCGAGTTCCAAAGTCTCTAAAGATTTGTTATCAGAAAAATTTTGTTTAAAGAAATTTCCAACTCTGGCCATGTTTTAATATCAGGTCTACCTAGCAATGACTCGCGTGCATTACCTTGCATCTTAGTTTTAATGGATGCAAGTATGATAGTTTGTTGTCTGGGGTCGTCAGTACTAAGGAATTGAATTAAATTTTCAGAGTTTTGCAAAAAATTAGGCAGTTCCACATCTCTTCCTGTAAATACTGGTATAAGTTTAGTTAACTTGTCTAGTGTATCCAAATTAAGAGGACTTGCCGAAGTTGATTGTGTCATTTTGACTAAATTATTAAATTATTTTATCTTTCGGACTATCTTTCTTGCTCACACCCTGTATAGGCGAGTCGAGATAGTATGAAAGAAAACGAAAAATTTTAAACTAAATATTTTATTTTTCGGACTATCTTTCTTGCTCACACCCTGTATAGGCGAGTCGAGATAGTATGAAAGAAAACAATCAATTTTTAAACCAAATATTTTATTTTTCGGACTATCTTTCTTGCTCACACCCTGTATAGGCGAGTCGAGATAGTATGAAAAAATAAAAGAAAAATTCTTACACTAAATTTCTTTCTAACCGCTCGGCTAACTAAGTAGACGTTGCAAAGTTAAATTGAAATAAAAATTCCTATATTAAATTTTTTTCTAACCGCCTGACTAGCTAAGTAGTCGTTGCAAGATTAAATTGAAATCTCTAACCGAAAATTATGTTTTCAAAGCCGGTCTATTAATTAGACTTTGCAATTTGAATAAATTTTTCTAAATTATACGCTTTTCTGAGAGTTAAACTTATCAGTTCACTTTGACGAATAAGCGGACAATAAGAATTTGCAAATTTGGTACAAACAGCTGTTGAAACTAGTTAACCAACCACTAGTAGTTTTGCCCAATAAATTTCTTCAACTGGTGCCAAAAAGACCTCTTCTAATTGTTCGTATCGTACTTGAACGGTTGACACAGAAACCTCCTGGACTGGATTTTTGAAAATTCAAAACTGGATCCAAAAGGCACTACGATCCTACCGACTGCGCCAATAAAATTATAGGTCTGGATGTTTATAAGTTTTTATTAGCACCGACGTAAGTTGACAAGAACAAAGCAAAAATTATATTGTGTATATTATCTGGCTGAGATGCTTTAAATAGGAATAAATTATATGCATCAGCATTTCTGGAATAAGATGATGCGACAGGAATGCTGATGTTACATTATATGTTATATTAGATATGTTTTTATACTGAAAAATAAAAATAGAGGTCATACAGGGGCTTTATATTACACCTCCCTCCTTAAGCGGAATTTCTATAGCTGTAGAAGGAGCTATGGAATTCCTTTGACAGCAATTTCGTTTTTTCTGATGGAAAAACCGACAGTATAACAATATGATACAATTTACAATTGTTATAACAACAAACAGAACATAAGAAACAACATTTTTGGTTTTCATATTCTCAAAGTCATTAAGATGTACGGTATACCTACTGAAAAATAAAAATAGAAGTCATACAGGGGCTTTATATTACATCCTGGTTTCTATTTACAGAAACAGAAGAGATTATATAAGTAATTAAAAAGTTTCCACGAAAAACACGGAATTAATAGCATTCCACATTTAATAAGTAATTGCATTTATAAACCCTCCTTTGACTAGTTTGATCAGAATATCTTCTACACAATAGTATTTTCCTCTCCGTAATAAAGAAATCATTATTCATTCCCATAATAGCTCAGTAGGTATATGACGGTTTTTAGGTCCGAATTCCTGACACATGCACCGATTGACGTGATTTAACAGTAAGTAGAAAATTGCTCAAGAAACAAAAGTTACATAGTGCCGATGTGTGCTTTCACCCTGGGGGTGAATGCCACCCCTTCTCGGGGTGGCAACGAAGCCACCCATTTTAATAGCAAATATCAATAGAGGGATGAATTCTAAGCAAAAAATGGTCTATAACGTTTTTTCCAAAAATTAATATTTTCCGAGTTATTTGCGATTGAAAATGTTGATTTTTCATCTAAAAAGTGCATGTTTTTCAACCATATTTGATAAATAACTCGAAAACCTTGCGTTTTATCGAAAAACCCATATAAAGCAAAAATAAAGCTATTGATATAACGAATTGATCCATTTTCCGTTGATTACCGTAGATGTAATAATAACCGAGTTATCACTCTCTAGAAGTGATTGTTTATTTTTCGGAAAGTAAAATCGAACCTTTTAACATAAAATAAGGTCGAAAGAACTAATTTTTCGAAGAAAATGAATATTACCTTTTTTAAAGTGCTTGGAAAGACCTTTTAAATTATTTTTAAAAAAATGTCGAAGTTCAAAAACTCGCGGAGTTATGATGAAAATAAAATGGTCATTTCATTTTTTCGGAGAAAAAATCAACAATAAAATCTATGGCTGAACCATAAAAATAGAAACTAAGCGTAATCCATGTACAATTGACTATTTAGGTACTAATCTACTAATTTAGGCTCTGTAAGTTTGACCGGTTTAAAATGCCTAGATTTAAAAAAAAGTTTGAAATAATAAAAAAAAAATTAATTTAAAAAAAAATTCCTTTTTTTCGAAATAACTCAAAAACTAAACAAGACACGTGAAAAATACAAGAGTACAAAATTAAAGATCTTTTTTTATAATATTTTTGCTCGCTTTCAATTTTTCTGTAGAGTAAAAATTAACTGAGATATAACATTTTTTAGTTTGCATTTGCGTGTAAGAACCACCTTCTTTGACCCCTTAAAACCTAAAAATCTCGAAAACGAAGAGTTCAAGACCCTTCAATTATAAAGGTTGTTTTGTAGCTCTTCCCTGCCAAATTCCCTGCAAATCGCTTTTTGGAGCCATGAAAAATATTAAAAATTAAAAAAGTTATCGTGAAAAAACAAATTGTATTATTCACTGAAAATTGTCGGTGCGTGTAAATATAAATAGCTTAACTGTTCTGGAGCGCTTGCGGTTCGAGTCCTTCGTTAAGGCTACTAACAAGAAAGCGGTTGTGAAACTATCATCTCTTGTCCCCACAGTTGATGCTCTGGAGCATTAAGAGAGTTTTTGTTACAAACTCAGGTGTTACTCAACTTGGTAATGATAGCATTAATCCAACCGATTGGGGATGGATTAAAAATGAAAATTCTCTCAAGCCAATCAAAATGTTTAACCAGCCTACACCCGAAGAACTTTTAAAAATGATATTTTGCAATTGCAGAAAAGGATGCGGTGCGACTTGCAGTTGCCGCAAAGTTGGACTCCATTGTAATGCGACATGCGGAACATGTTCTGGGAACAGTTGCCAAAATTGTCCTCCAATCACGGACCAAACAGATGAAGTCGACAGTGATGATAGTTCTTTAGATGATACCTATGTAAATTTTTGATAATAAAGCATAATTGTATAATACACAAATAATTTTTATTTTCCCTTTCACTAATCTCGTTAAATTTAGCAATGTATCGTTGAGTGTTTTGAACCAAGTAAAAATTCTTCAATTCCTCATTAGCTAGCAGGAGAGTATTAGCGGACGTTATTAACCTGTATAAAATTATTAATGGTAAAATCGACTGTGTCCAATTAATAGTAAAATATTTTTTAATATACCATGCAGGCCGTTTAAGTCCTACGACTTATTTTTCATTCCTTTTAAGCATACCAATGCCTCCGCAAACTCTCCTGTGTGCAGAATGATGCGTTCTTATAACGATATTTGCAACAGATTAGATTTATTCTCTACAACTTTAGTTTCATTTAAGAGATTGCTCAAACGTATACTTCTTTTATAATATTTTTTATGCTATTCTTTTTATGATGCTTTTCTTTTATAATATTTTTATGCCATTTTATAATCCTAAAACTCTTTGTGCTGTTGTTTGATGTATATCTGTTAATTTAGTGAATACTTTAGTGGGGATTTTTCGCCTGTTTGTGTCCCAAATGGTAAATAAATAAATAAAATAAATAAATTAAGGGTTGTTTTTAAGGGTTGAAACGTTGCAATGAATCATCAGTAATATTATAAACAGTGATGAGTCTTTCATTCATTATAAATCCTATGAAGATGTGAAAAAAATTGTTTGCTTTATTTTCTGCAATAAGGGTGGTTTTCAAGGGTTGAAACGTTGCAATAAATCATGTATTATTTACTTACTTATACTTTACGTATACGTATACGTACGTACGTATACTTTAAGGGTTGAAATGTTGCTACAAATCAAAAATTATTATTCAAAACATAAAAGAATGCTTATTCTATTGACATAACATTTAAATCTATGATTTTTACGTTTTTTGCAAGAAAGGGTAGTTTTCAAGCACAATGTGTCAAGAATTCGGAGGTAATATCCTATTTTTACCGTTGTATAGTGAACTATAAAAGGAATAATAAGTCTTTAATATTAAATTACCGTGGAGTAGTACTTCTTCTTTAATTCGATTTAGAAAAAGTTTGGTGATACAAGATACAATTTTATTATTCTTAGTTTTTTTTTAGAAGAATAGAAAATGGACAAATGAACATACGTACTTTTTAATTTGACTAGGGCATTCGATGATAACATTGATAAGTCCTTAATATCAAATTATAGTGGAATAGCACTTCTTCTTCAATTCGATTTAGAAAAAGTTTGGTGACACAAGATGCAATTTTATCTTTATTAGTTTTTTTAAATTCAATAGAAAATGGACAAATGTACAGTCGGCGGCGCCACCCAAATGTGAACAGCAATATTGTACCGTGTAATTTAAACTTCAAATCATAGACGTCATCAAATTTAATAGTTGTCAAATATATATGTCATTTAGAGCAAACATAATGAAATGTAAATAAGTAATATGCCGGAGCATTTAACTGAGGCGCAAAGAGCAAGGGCTATAGCTAAATTAGAAGATAATTGGTCTTTGAGTGAGGTGACTGCTGACTTAAATGTCAGTAAGAGTTGTATATTTTATATTAAACAACGCTGGCAAGAAAAACAAAAATTTCAAATACCTATCAGGCAAGGTGTCAGGAAGGTTTCCAGTGACGCAAATTTATCCATCATCTCGGTGTTATGCCACTACAAAAAGTCTGATTTACTACGATAAAATCCAGATGAAATTTCCATAACAACCAAAATCCATTCACATTTGGATGGCGCCAACTGTACATGCCTACTTTTTAATTTGACTTGGCCATTCGATGTAACAGATCAGAGTTCTATTAAATAAGTTAGAAAGGTATAAGAGGTCCTGCTTCAGTACTCCAGAACTCAAAATGATCTCTTAGAAGTTAATAGCATTAAACACAACCTCATATTAGATTAGGTGTCCTTCAAGGGAGAATATTAGGACCATTTTTGCTTTTTATTAATAACGTTGCAATGATTGCCAATTTAAATAGTTTTACAACGAATGTTATGGAAGTGTATAAAACTTCGCTACGTGTAGAGGACAAACAAATATGATACGTATATTTTTTTCTGCCAAGAAACATTTTAAAAGGGTAAAAAGCACTCCTAAAGTACCCCCAGAAGCAGCGTTTTCAAGAAATTTTTGGTCTGTACAATTTTTTTTTAAACCAAATTGGAGATTGTTTATTATCGCCCGCCTATATTATAAAAAAGAATTGTACAGAAACACAAATTTCTTGAAAAAACTGGTTTTTGGGGAAATCTTTAGGGGTATTTTTTCTCTACAATATAGGGAAGTTTCATAGAAATCAGTGACCGACACCACGATAACATTCCTTGTTAGTGTTGCGATTTGGATGCAAAATATTTGTTAAAATAATAGTTTAGACTTAAATGGCACAAAAACTTATAGTCCACGGGCCCACGTACAAAAAGAAAAATGATTACCAGCAAGCTGTAACTTTGCGTGCAACTTAAGTTTGACGAGTCTCCCAAGATTTGACTATGAGGAAAATTCAACAGTGGTAAGTTTTCCCGTGATTTTCAGGAAAACATGTCAATCTGGCATAAACATGGAATGTTATGACCAGCATTTTTTTTTAAGATTAAATGAAAGATATATTTTTTAACCCCTCAAAAAATTTGTCCGACAAAAATTTTGGTATTTTCAGTTTGTCCCCCACCCCAAATATGTCGATTTGGTGACATTAAGGTTGGTGACAACCAGCAAGCTGATTTTTCTGGGAGGGTTTGGTAATAAGATTTGAAATGAAAGTATCTTACTGTCCGACAAAATTCTTGAGAAGTTTTTGCAGTCCGACGCATTTTTTAATGAAAAAATAAAGAAGAATAAATAAGAAAATTATCTAGTTAACAGGAGCAACAGAAATTTATAAATAATTATGTCTATAAAAATTAATTTAATTAATCTCCATCAAAATGATTTCTTTGTTCAAAAAACTTATATGTACATTTTATTTTATAAACTATTGTAACTATTTTATAAAAAATAGTAGGTAACTGTAAAATGAATGCATAAATTTTTGCTTGTGTTTTTTTAAATTAAAATTTGCAATCTTATTTTGACAAACAGTTTACACATAGTTTTGTTCTTGAAAAACCAATTAAACCAATTTTAAAAATTTTCTGAATCCTCATGGAAAAATAATAGAGGTAGTTCATGTAAATTTTTTTTCTTAGACGCGCGTTTTTTCGAGATACAGTGTGTTGAAGTTGTTCGGCTAAACATAAAAATGTCAAAATTTGTACACGAGTAAACATCTACTGTGCGTTAAGAATAATGTGCAAAGAGTTTCATTCTGAAAAGTAGTGTCGCCGATGCAGGTAATTGGAGGGGTACAACCAAAAAAAAAATATGTTAAAAGTCTAAATTTGTTACATTTCTAAACGGTTCTGTAAACTCTAGAGCTTACTACAAAAAAATATATACTTGTCGAAATTCGGTAGCATGTACCATTTGCATAGTAGCAAGTGAGGGACAATTTCAGCACTTACTGTAGTATTTCGAGTTTTGCTCATTTATTTAATTATGCAGCTGTTTTGTTCTGTATGTCTCCGAGTCTGTTTCCTAATATTATTCTGTTCTTATCACTTTTTTCATTCATTCATGTCCATCAACAAATCAATTGTTTATTTTAGAAGTGGTAGTGTTGTAGTTTACAAAATCTAAAATTAGTTATTAATATACAATTAATTACCATAATTTGTTTATTTTAATTTACTTTTATAAATGTTAGTTTACAACAAGCTGAAACTTATAATAAATTTTATTTATTTTTTTTAACTAATAAAGTGATTTACAATTTAACTGTTTCATGTGATGCGTAAGAAAGTAAAATTATAGTCTTAAATGCAAATACTGTTGGTAGCTAAATGTCTTCAGCTCATTCAATGCTAAAATCCTCTTTCAATTTAATATTTTGTTAATGTACTTGTGCCGCTTTATGTGAGCAAAAATATGCAACTTCATTTTCCTCGAAAACGGTACATGCTACCGAATTTCGACAAGTATACCTTTTTTTTGTAGTATGCATAAGACTTTACAGAACCATTTAGAAATGTAAAAAATTTTGGCTTAACATTTTTTTTTTCGGTTATACCTCTCCAATTACCTGCATCGGTGTCACTGCTTTTCAGATAGAAACCGTTTGCACATTATTCTTAACGCACAGTTGATGTTTACTCGTGTACAAATTTTGACATTTTTATCTTTAGCCGATTTAAAGAAAATTAAGGATAGGTAACCATTTGGAAAGTAACAACTTCAACACACTATCTCGAAAACAGGGCGTCTAAGAAAAAAAATTTACATGAACTACCCTTATTATTTTCCCATGAGGAACTTGCACACAAGTTTTTTTGAAACATGAACGGGACACCCTGTATACAATTTTTTTGTAATTGTATAAAAAATGAATTTAAATTAGTCATATTTATTTTGAAATTTGAGAACTTTAAAAAATTTTTTTTTTATTCATATATTTTTTTTATTAAATATAAATTCTTCTACATCATGTGTAAGTATTGAAACCGCAAAATTTAATCGTTTAATTTTGTCCGACAAGCAAGAAAAAACCGATAATTTTGTCGGACAATTAAATTCTCAGATTAATATTGCATTTTTTTTAAATAATTGAATAAGATTGAAATGTTTTCCTGAAAATCACGGGAAAACTTACCACTGTTGAATTTTCTTCATAGTCAAATCTTGGAAAACTCGTCAAACTTAAGCTGCACGCAAAGTTACAGCTTGCTGGTAATCATTTTTCTTTTTGTACGTGGGCCCCTGGACTATTATTTAAACATATTCAATACGTCAACATCGTCATCTTCACATTCATCTTCATCATACTCGTTGCCGCCGTCGTCATCGTCATCGCCGCTTCCGTCGTCTCCTCCCCATCCTCTTCCTCCTCGGCCTACTACGGTGAAGTTTGATATGCCTACCATCCATAGTGAAAGTTGATCTAATTTGCGTTTTTAAAACTGACTGAAAAATATTACAGTGAGTCACATTCTATCTTTATAACTGCAAAAGGAAAGGACTCAAAATAATTCTACAAATAATTACTGAACAGACATTATAATGATATTTTTTATGTTGGATATAACATATTCAGTTTTAAAAAGCAGAAAATTGCAAATAGTAAAAAAAATAGTTCAAAAATTCAATTTAAAATTAAAAAATGTCACTATTTACGGAAAAGTTAGTCAAATATTAGTTCATTCCATTACTGGAACATCCGAAAAGTCCTGTAGGCCAATCACTAGATTAGTAAATCCTATATATTTCTATAATTTTTTAAACAACAAAAGAAAATCGTATGGATATTTATTTATTTATTGAAATCCACGTAGGTTATACTAATATGTATAAACAACTTTTTTTTCGACTATATAAGGTTTTTGAAGGAAATTCGTATGTTTTTGAAAACAAGATAATTAAATTTTGAAGACGTTGTATAATATCAGTTGATGACACTGAAATGTAGGATAAGAAATGTTATTATACAGGGTGTCATCTAACGTATATTACATACATTAAACGAAAAATGTCGCAAAAAAAGTTACAGGGTGTTAAACTTTCTTTTTTTATTTCTTTAGAGAATTTTATTCTATACAAAAAATGTATACCTATCAAAAGTCGAAATTATGCTCGGTTATGAAGATATTAGAAAAATTATTTATTAACATACACCCCATATTTTTTGGAAATAACTACGTAGTACGTATCTATAATAACATGACAATTATTTCGATAAGTCACTGTCTAGTTTGTATTTTGCATAAGTTTGTTTTTGAAATAGATCTAATTAGATCTATGCTTTCTGAAAATGCCTCGTCGCAATGAATTTACGAATTATGAAATGAGAGACGTGATAGTGGTATATGTACAGGAACATTTTAGTGGACGCGCTGTTAAGAGAACATATGAAGAAGTTTATCCGAATCGCAGACAGCTTTGTTCGCTTCTTTATTCACCAGATTAGGAAACTGGAAATTCTGGAAAATAAAATTCTCTACCGATTTCTGATAGTTGCGTGAAAAATTTAAACGTACAAAAAAGTTACAGAAGAATATTCATAAGGGGTTGCAGTAAAATAAACGCCCTGATTATTTAACATAATAGGAACATAATCACTGCGTACTTCATTAAGAGAAACTAAGCAACAGCAAATTTTGCTCCAATTGATTAACTGGGTTCTGAGTTACAAGAAATAAAAAAGAAACCCCCTAACTTTTTTTGTGACATTTTCAATTAAGGAATGTTGGTTAAATAGACACCTTTTGGGTTCTTGAAATATGTAATATTTGTTAGGTGACACCTTTCTCTCAGAACTTTTTCCTATTCTGACGTCGTTGGAAGACAAATTTTCTTGTCAGACTTTCCCTATTTGGCGTTTTTTTTTTTCATATTTTCTACTGTTTTAAAAATATTAATATTTAAAAATCATTTCCCGAAATTATCGGACTTGTTACACAATAAACGGTTGAACTAAGAGAAATTCTAACTTTATTTTTCAAAATCCAAAATTATTTTGCAGAATAATTTAAAGTTATGTGAGAATTTGCTAACATCATTAATGTTTAGGTTGCTCTGTAGAAATATTTTGAAATTCTCACATTTTAGCTTATCTTCAAAAAAAAATTTTTATATGCATTAACTTTGAAGAAAACAGTTCGAATAAACGGTCTAACGTCCTCCATTTTTCATATGACGAAGCCAAAGTGATTTTAACTGTTTTGCTACCAAAAATTATTTATTTCCAGCGGTAGAGACGGGGCTACTCTACTGAGAAAAAAATTATCAGAACGCCACCAGGCGATATGAGTATATATAAATATAACTAATTTTTTATCCTGCATTTGATTGGGCAGCCACTGAAAATCTAATAGCGTTTTGAAAATTTAATTATCTTAAGTCATTTTGAAGAAAAATACATTTTACAAGATATATCGACCACACTGTACTTCATTCCTATATGTTACAGTTTTATAATAAGTTTTGACCGTCATATAAGGAAATACAAGTGTTCGAACTTTTAACATACGAGAAGTTAACTATGATGGAACGAGCGAACTAAACGGATAAAGATAAATGTGTATTGTGACATAACCCTGATTTACTGTTGAACGTGTTGCTAAGGTACGTCACTTCCTTGGTTAGCTCCATATGCCGTAATTATTCGTACGCGGAAGAACGGCTTTTATTTAGTAAGTACAAACGTATTTCCCATTAAGATAACAATAACATAATGATACAAAGAATTTAATTAAGATTCACAAACGTTATTCAAGGGGCACCATGCATGTATTTATGGATAAATATACATAGGCTTGGTGGTAACGTGCAAGTTTTTAGATTTTCTCACGTGCAAAGGACATCACTCATAAGGCAAGGACATGGAATTAATCGGTTATTACGGTTTGTCACTTTAAAATTCATGTTAAATCCTATTGTTATTCATTACTGATTCCACGTAATGACAGGGCAGTACTGAATATTTTGAGCTTTGTCAAGTAAACAGCTTGGCTTCAATTTTTATTTTTTGGGCGATACGTTTTAATGTCAAAATGAACCTTATATTTTCCACCCTGGTAAATGTCTCTTTCCATCTGGATATGTCAAAGCTAGAAATATATTGCTTTCAAACTTACTATAAGTAGGTACTTACTATAATAAATAAATTATTTCGAAATATGTTAAGAATACAAAACTTTAATGATCGAAATTCTGAACGTGGTAATATGACATCAGTAAACTATATTACATCAGCTTCTTTCCCTCCTCTACAGCGTCACATAACACATAAAATATAATGGAAACTCTATAGTCTATGGTTTATTTTGAATGTATTTTTGTTATGCAGCCTAAAATACAATAAATCTTAGTTAGGTACATGTCCATCGTAGGGCGCTAGTGTTGAAATTTCTGAAAAGTCCCCGCGTGTGATTGGTTGCCTAATGATAACATTATATCATTTATGTCTACTTGATCCTGCCATGACATGATGACGGTTTCGTTGGTTGTTTAAGAGGTTAAGTTTTCGTTTGTAGTGGTACGTATTTTCGTGGTGTTATATACATACCTATGTATTTTTCTTTGAAGTGTTTCTTAAGGATTATGGACTCTTATAGAAAACGATATAGGAAGTGCGTTGTGTCCGGTTGTAACGATTTGTACAGTAAAGACATACTTTTCCAAAAAACGATATAGCTCTGTTTAGAAAGTGGATAGATCAGGCACAGCTTAATATTACTAATATATAAACTAATATATTTTTTATATTAATTTTCTTTTTTTTTTGTTACTACAAATCTTATAAATAGTGAAATCTTGCAATATACATAATATGACGATTACATTTTGTACTTAACAAAATTGATGAATAAACTGGTATTCTTGCATATTATACATTACTATTTTTTTGGTGTTAAAAGATGAGGTCCATCAATAATTTTACCAAAAGATTCATAACATATATTCGTAAATACTGAATGGAAAATGGGCTCAGATTTTAAAGAAGCCTGAAACTCAAGTTAATGTATTATTTTATTCAGTAGCAAACTATTTTCAATGTATAATTTTATGTGTATAAGTTCTATATTATTTTTTTAAATTTTTTCATTTAAATAAGAATCTCTTTCAGATTAGAAAAACCGTAAATATCCAAAGCTAATGGTGGGAAATGCAGTGAAAAAACACTTTCGAGATGAAGTTTGAAATTCTGTAACTATTGAAATGTTCATAACTTTTAGGCCCAGTTTTTAATTGTTGGTTATCGCTAACTAGCAGTTAACCCCGACTTTATTTTCTTCTATTGAAATTAAGAAATAACAATTTCCTCCAAAATTGAAGGTTAACTTAATCAAAAATGTATTTGTAAATTAGCTTTTAATTGTATATTACTATCGCGAAATCTTCATTTTAAAGTGTTCGTCAAGTATGTGTGATTGAAAAACCGGGCCTTATTAAAGTTATGCAACATATAGGATTATATTAGTTATGGTAATTTAAAATTTCTCTTTTATTTTAGTTCTGCGTTTTTCATTGTTAGTTTTGTGTATTTATGGTTTTTCTAATCTCATGGATAAATACGTAAATATTTCTTAAAATTAATTTTACCGCCGAAATATATTGTCTTCTATGTATAATAGATGACGCTGAGCTGACTAATGAAGTGACCTATAAATTATATAAAAAGTTAGGTACATATCCGTTGGGTGGCGCTGTATGATAAATAAATTCTCCAACAAAACTTCAACTACTGCAGTTTCCATTATATTTTAAGTGTTATGTGTACAGTGTCTACACTTTTTAACACTTGTAGCTTCCTCTATGATATATGATATGATATGATCTAAGGCAAGGGTCGGCAACTGGCGGACGGCGGTCCAGGTCCGGACCGCGGAAGGTAAAATACTGAACCGCCAAAATTTTTTTGAAAGTATAAATTACTCAAATAAATTATTTAAAAAATGTTTTTTACGTTTAAGTGCAAATCTTATCATTTTTTCTAATATTTTATAATTGTGTGAGTGTGTGAGTTCTTAATGGTTAGTAAGCAGATTAAATTTGAGTCCAAATTAAAATAAAAAAATAATATGAATTTTTTTTTTTTGGACCTCGTTAAAAATTTTCAAAAGTATCTGGACCCCACCTAAAATTACTTGCCGACCCTTGATCTAAGGTCTAAGGTGGCTACACATTGTCGACTTTTTTCCAACTGTGTTAATGCGTACCAGTAATACACAAATTAGTTCTGCATTTTACTATTTTAATATATAATTGTAGTGCTGTTTAAAAATAAACTGTTTTACATCGCGCCATTATTCCATGGCTAGAAATTGGCCTCAATGATTTGGGATCGATAATTATCGTTTATAATATGAAACACGTGATTTTTCTCTTTCTTCTATATTTTCTCGTTTGACTGGAAACAGAGACATAAACACTTTATTATAATTTTTTTAAGTACCTATTCTACAAAGGGTATTTAAAAAAAAATTGCAGTAAATTTAGAATGGTGGAATATCAAGAAATAAGGCAGTTTTTTTCCATGAATGTGGCAGAGGATACGATCTTTTCCAGCCATGATATAAAATATAACTTTTTTAGATTAGGTTGTACCTGAGCTACACACTCTCCGTACTTGTAATGAATTTTCACAATCTTCACTCGCTTATCCTTCGTATAGCGCTCCATTTTGTCTAATCGCAACGTGTTTACTACAACATGCTGCCAACTCTTCGGAATCAAAATGGCGCATAATTCAAATCCTACGTTGCTCTTGGGACACCCTTTACATTCACGATACTGTCAATGCAATCAATAGAATTTTATAATTCATTTGGTTTTGATAAAATTATCCGTAACTTATTACTGGTTTGAAAAATTATCCTAATATTAAACCTACTACTAATTCTTTTTAATTTTTCAGATAAATCTTATACTATATTTTTATTGTTTACTGAAGATTTTATTGCTCACTTTCAGAATAATTTTTATTTTCAATCAGTAGCAGAAAACGCTGCAACTAAATAATTACAGCAATAACGGAGTATGTATTTAAATAAAGACTGCTAAATAAATTCTGTGTACAATTGCACATTGTTATTCTTAGTAAAATTTGAAACACACGGAATTAAGAAGTAAAATAACGATGTCCGTGCTTTGAAACCCTTTATTTAGTAACGTGCATTCACTGTATATCTATACATCCACAAACGGAATTCTAGATACCGTTCAAGCATCAGCGCAGTCTATTCGGAAAATTCTTTATCCTGGCCTCATCTCGTGTAGGCCTGGACAGCCTTCGTAGGTGGGCCCCATCCGTTGTCTACCCCGGCCGGTGTAGGCGCTTTGTGGGACCTCCTTTTGTCCTGGCTGGGCCCCGCCGGCTGGGACCCTTTCTTCTGGTGTGTTGGTGTGTGTGTGTAGGTGTGGGTGTGCGTGTGCGTGCGCGTGCGTGTGCGTGTGCGTGTGCGTGTGTGTGTGTGTGTGTGTGTGTGTGTGTGTGTGTGTGTGTGTGTGTGTGTGCGTGTCGTTGTCTTTGTGTCTTGATCCTGGCGGTTTCTGAAACAGCAAAGGTTATCGGGCAGGGGGTTGTTTTACATCAGAGTCAAACACTATTCTCTAAAGTGTAGCATTATTTGTTTGAATTTTGTACTTTATTGCAGGTTGTGACAATGACATGGCGCATGCGCGCATGACAGTTTAATTTGGGTGAACGAAGACAGAAAACAAAAATAATGAAAAGAAACAGACGATAATAGAAGCTGAAACTTCTCTCAAAAATAAAAGGGAAAAATCACTTTTGAATTGACCAATCAGGTTTTATGCAAAAGGTTTAAGGTGCTTACTAGTTTGTTGGTTATTGCAGTCAAAACGAGTGAATTCATAGACTTTGAATTTAAAACTATGAATTTTTTGAAGTTCTTTCCATGCATCTAACATAAAAAACTGTAAATTTCAATTTTCCAGCTTTATCGAATAAATAAATTTCAAAAATATTTGGAATATTTCTATTGTTGCGGGTACATGATACCAGAAATATGAAAACATATTTTTGGTATTTCTACAGTAGGTAGAATACCTGAACAAATTGAGGTAGATTAAATTTCTTTGTATCATAATTCAGCGAAGTACTTATGTCACATTACAGAGAAGATATTCACATTTTATAAAATCAAAATTTTAGGTTTCTTTTCAGAATGAAATAAAGTACAGTATCTCTTTTTACGATTTACCAGATACTGAAGGTGCAGATTTAGTGTTAAAATGTAAAGCATAAGTAAATATTTTAAATCTGAAAATCTATTTTCTTAAAATTAATTCTTAAAATTTTAATATAATTATACATTATAAAAAGCTTTAGTGTTTATTTATTTAGAATCTATTTTCTTAAAATTAATTAATTCTTAAAATTTTAATATAATTATATATTATAAAAAGCTTTAGTGTTTATTTATTTAAAAAAAACTTTACACTGTTATGATAGTATCTTCGATAAAAAATCTTTATTCAAATTGTTTTTACCTTACATTTTAACACCAAAAGTATTCAAAGTATAAATGTTATAAGGGCTTTTTAGAAATTAGTAAATGAAAAAGGAGGTACCTATTTTTTTAAAAATGCAACTGTTTTAGAAATAATCTATAAATCAATAAAAATCAGTAAACCAAAAACTGCAGGAGACCGGAACCGGAAAACTTACCGGAGATTTAAAAAAAATGCTACCTTATACTATTTGCTCAATAATCGTATTACATTAGTACTAACTTATTTTGTTTTTTTATTTTATATCTGTAACCTGTTCTGCTTCAAGTTTTTTCGTCGTTAATATTGTTGAGTATTTCTTCGGATCCGGCACTGCCTACATATAAGAAAGAAACAGCAGTATCTATACACCAAAGAATGTTTACATCCTGTTACGCTACGAAGTCTATGTAGTAACTATTGATTAATAATAATTTACAATTAACGGAATGTTCTTTCTTTTTATTAATGGTCTGCATTGAATTAATCTAAAACTGTCTTTATGCATGTATGTACTTAATTTAAGAACATTATCTTAGTAGAGGTACCTACATTATTATTATATTCAAATAACTTGAATATAACGATAACATAAATGCCAAATGCCAAATGCAGTTATGTAGTAAGGAAGGAAACACCTATATTTTGTTAGACACTTAATGAATTTTATAAATAAAGTAAGGGCATGGGCGTAGCTACAATATTAGCTTGGGGTGGGTCCAGGGCTGCAAGCTCTATGGAAAAAAGGCTCTCATACCCACTCACCCACCGACTTACACCGATATGACAAAGGATAATATTAAATCTTTTTTTTCTGGAGTGGGCATTATAGCTCTTTTCTTTTATTCATGATTTCAGAATTATAACGCGTTACGATCCGAAATCTAGCAACCTGATTGATTTGCATCGGATCGTAATGATTCCGAAATCATGGATAAAAGAAAAGGGCACAGACTTCCTGGGGTGGGTCGTGCATGCCTCCCTTAGCTACGCCCATGAGTAAGTGCGAAAACATTTGGACGTGATGTGGTCCTTTTACTTCCTACGTAATTGTAGCTAATAAAACATACCTACTATACCTAAATTTTTATAAAAGATGAAACAACAGATAAAGTTTAGTGAACGTGTTACACTAATTAAAAGATTAATTATAAATAAACTTTTAATTCTCCACTTTTTAATGTATTCGAATAGGCATGATGATTTTGAGGTTTAAATATACTGCGTGAAATAACTTCTTTATTCACATTAATTTATTATCAGACAATGAAATTCTTTATAAAAAATTCCTGCTTGTCTCACACCCTTTACTGTTGTTACTGCTTTCTTGATACAGATTTATTTCTTGTTTTATAAAAAAATAATCGTAGTTTTTAGTAAATTTGCAAAAAATAATATAAACATTATGAGGCAAATGTAGGCATCGAGAATAACCTTTTCATTATTTCTGACTGATTTTTTATTTTGGCAACGTGCGTGACGCTATCTATGTGCGGTCAACAGAACTACTTAGTGGGAAACCTTCCAAGCGACCTAACAAAATTATCATTTATTTTATGTATCTGCTATGAAGTTGTAACGTTTTGCGTGATGCGATGCGAGTTGTTTAGTTAGTAGTCACATTGAACAGCGTACATCAATCAAGTTCTGTTTTAAAGCTGGTGAAACAGCTACGGCGAAACGTATCAGCGATCAGCTGATGGTGAGGAGTGTGTATCACTTCCTACTGTTTTCCTGTGGTTCGGGAGGTTAACGTGATGTCCGAGAAAGCGTGTACGACAAGTTGAGGTCGGATCGTCGATCAATCGTACACGATCGTGTGGCAACATTCTGATGGTTGATCGATGATCAGACTTCAGCGCAGAGCGCACAGCTTCAATGTTTTCGTTTGTTTCGACTTGTGCAAGGTGACCCCGACCGTCCTCTCGCCGTCGGGCACGCTGTATCGGACATCACGGAACCTCCCGAACTAAAGGAACACACTCGGACGTGAGTTGGTTGCCAGGTTGCCAGGTCTGGTGAAAATTCACCAGATTTGGTGATTTTCCAACCCATTTGGTGAAATGGTGGAAAATTTTTTAAAAAGCCTTATTTCTGGTGATTTTTTTGACACTGTCTAGGTATATAAAAACAAACTATTATATTATGTTTTTTATTCTTTATAATTAAAAATAACGTTTTATAGTAAATATTTATTTAATTATCGTACACAAAATTACGTGGTAAGAAAAAATTTGTCGATAACATTTTTTATTTTCACAGTTTATGTAAGTATATCGCTATTGTTTCAATTCTCCTTCTTATTTTTCATTTAGCCTGTATTTGATGCTTAATTGTTGGTAGGACATCATTTTTGTCACGTTCTACTTCTACCTGATTTTCAGAATTTCTTCCAATATTTGCCAGTGTGTCTGCTACTAGGTTCCTATGGATGTTGGAATATCCCGGAATCCATGCCAATTTGATTTCACAGCCAGCTTCTAGCAACATTCTTTTGGTTTTCAGGGAAATGTGGTCCCTATCTTTGATGTTTGCCATGCTCGTGATTTCTTGTAGAGCTGACTTTGAATCTGAAAATATTACTGACTTATCCAGGTTCCTCTCTAAGCATATGTAATGGCTTTATTACTCGCTATAACTTATTCAGTGCATATTTGAGTGAGTTGAGGAAGTCTTGCTGAGAATTTGTAGTTGATGCTTGGGATGTACACTCCTACTCCCACGTTTCCTTGATTTTTGTCTAGGGAGCCATCGGTTAAGATCTAGGTATGGTGTTCCAACTGTGCTCCAAATATTCCTAGGAATTCTTTGTTGCTGTTTATTTGCGCTCTGAGAAGCTGTGACAAAATGGCAGAAAGAAGACAGGAGACCATTTAAACTACAAAGTAAGTTTTCTTTAACACTATTATTATTTGTTTATTTTAACGAAATGACAAGAAAACGAAATAAAATGTGGTATGTATTGTCAGTTTCATAGAGATTAATGAAGTTACAACAAAACTACCTTCATAAAGTTCATTGGAAAAGAACTGATCGAGTGGAAGTGTCAGTAAGCCTAAATCTTTGCAAAATTCCGCCCTAGAACTATCTCTTATAAAACCCAGAAATACATTATAGTCCTAGTGACACTGAGATTGATACGTTATTTGCCGAGATCTTAGTCAATCCTCAGTTATATACAGTGCTTTCGAAAAGTAACGAATAAATTAATTATTTTTTAAATTGAGAAGTTTTCGAAAAAATCCCCTAGCACGTCGATTTTGTTTTTAAAAAAGGCACTTTTTGACATACGACCCATATTTGTGACGTCATCGTTATTCGAGATATGACGTCATCGACAATTTTTTTAAATAGCAACCCCCAATTTTAACCATACCATTTGAAAGAGCGTGTCATTCTACATACACAGATCATGAAAAATTATGGTGTTACATAACAAAAATTTCAAGAAAATAATGTTTGAAGATTTTAAAATTTAATTTTCACAATACTGAAAATGATAATAATTATGTAAAAATCGACTAAATGGTGCACCTCCCCATTATGCAACACCTGTCCGTGCTTATTTAGATGAGTTGTTCCCGAATCGTTGGATAGGGAGAAGGGGGCCAATTGAGTGGACAGCCAGATCGCCTGATTTGACACCCCTAGATTATTTCTTGTGGGGATACTTAAAAAGCAAAGTATACGTTACTAGACCGGTTAATTTAGAAGATTTAAAAGCAAGAATTAGTTACGAGATACATCGTATACCTCCTGAAGTTATTGATAATGTCCAAAAAGAATTTATTAATCGTATTGGCTACTGTCAGGCAGCCAACGGTGCACAATTTGAACATAATCATTATCATTTTCAGTATTGTGTTATAAAATGAGCTTGGGCCAATCACTTCTTGTTTTAATTTTTTACACTTCTAACGTTGATTGTGGTGGAGAAAATAGGAATACATTTTCTACTAAAAGTTAAAGAAGCACGTTCAATTGAAAATAGTATCATATCATGTAAATGATATCAAAAATTTAAAACCAAAGTGGAACCATTGTTAATTTTGAAAAAGTCACCTAGATCAATATGTGGAAAAGAAAAAAACTATTTATATAATAAATTGTCAACGTTTTATTATCAGCCTGTTCTTTTTGAATGCTAATTGTAATTGTTTCTTACCGTTTTATCGAAAAAGGTTCTTATGAATATTATTAGTTCAAATTTTTTTCACATATTGACATACAGTCCAGCAAAAAGAAAATGCAAAAATATATATTTTTGTTTCAGAATTGATAACCGAGAAGAAATAGACAGAGAGATGCCAGAAATGTTATTAGGTAGTGAAAAAAAAAATAAAATAAAATAAACAGTTAACCAATTTATTATTAAGAGTAGTTATTACCCTCGTCCCATATTTTATATTTTTAGCCATGAATATTAGTCTAATTAAATGGGCCTTTAAATCGCAATTTTGATCAACTTGCCTGAATTTTTTATATGTTAGTTTAAGGTATATAATAACAATTAAATGACAATAATTATTTTTTTTTCAAATACAAAATTCAGGCAAGTTGACCAAAATTGCGATTTAAAGACCCATGTAATTGGACTATATTCACAGTAAAGTTTAAAATATAGGCACATAGAACATTACTAACATGTTCAGAGAACATACCCAGAAATATTCATGTAATATATATCATATTCAATCTCACATCTATAATATATTCTAGGTACATTCTTGTAATAATCTGACTAATTAAATATTGTACCAAGTATATTCGTTTAAAAATATTCTGATTTTAGATATTCTATATATATTCCTTGAATATTTGTGAATATCTACAGAATATTTCAAAATGTACCTATATTCTAAGTTTATCTGAGATATTCCAATATGATGATTCTATGAATATTCCCAAAAGTATAAATATATTTAAAACAGATTCTAGGAATAATCAAATGTCGAATCGAATATACTTGGATTAATCTGGATTAAATATATATTGCTGTCTGGGAATAGACATCATATTCTACATGATTACATTATCACAGTATAGTATTATACATATAATACAATCAGCCCTATGCTGTATGAACATTGACTTCATATCAAGGTTGAAATTATATGAAAAAATCAGCCCTATGCTGTATGAACATTGACTTCATATCAAGGTTGAAATTATAAGAAAAAATGACATTTAGACAGACATTTCAATAAAAATGGAGGTTTACTATGCTGTAAAAAACAAATTGATTGAAATTTGTCAAGGGTTTGAAATGATGTCAAGTAACCTTGAAAACTTAAAAAGTTGGTATGCACTAAAGCAGAAATTGATATAAAACTGCAGATCAAGGTTGACAAATGTCAAGAATTGTAACGGAAATCGAAAACCTTCACGTTACGAAACTTGAAACCAATTTAATCAACAATTCTTGTTGCTCCAGCTAGGGTAGCACAAATAATTTATTCCCGTGCAATATTACATAACCTGTATATCCTTTGATATGAAAATTTGGATGATTATAATGGTAAGTGTAGCATTACTTCGATTTAACAAAGGTATAATGTTAATTTTATTTTAGAAATGTTGAATGATGATGAAAATGACGAATTAGAAGAAGATAATTATACATATAGATTATAAGAAGAAATAATTTTCAGAAAGGCCGTATATTATAGGAAATAGGCTAATTCAAAATTAATAAAAATATCCATATGAAATAAAATATTTTTAATTTAATATTTAAGTGTTTTTAATTACTTATAGATTTTAACAAGTTTTCTAATGCCACATTCAAAATAAATATACTATTTTTTAAATAATTGTTATAAGTTTTTTTCTAACATTTCGATGTGACTCCTTAACATATCATGCGACTCAAATGGTTTAGCTGAAAATGCAAAATAATTAATAATAAATAATAAAAAATTAATGTAAAAAGTTTCATACTGAAAGATTTTCCTAGATCTCTATAACTTGGGGGTGCCCATATATTAAATTTTTAATAAAACCTCCAAAAGTTTTTTTTTCAGATTTGTTAAAATTTCAATTACAGCAATGCCATCTCCACTTAATTATTCTTATTATTAAGTGAATTTTCCTAGCTTTAGCTTTTACTTTGGTTCTTTTTCCAAAACCCAACTCTGGAATATTTACACCTGAACACGAGGCAAACAATCCAGGAATGTTTGCATATTTTTCTTCTATGTCGGTAAGGGGCTTTTTATCTCTTATTTTTCCTTTTAGCTATATGGGATTTCCATTCTATAAATACCTGTAATTTAAAATATACTTAGTAATTATATTTAAAAGTTGCAATTTAGTATCTAATACATATTATAAATACCTACTGTCATTTTGTATTTTTTAAGTGTAGGTAAATACTTATAATACGATTTATACAAAGAGCAATAACTGATAAGTATGTTCACAAGCAAAATATTTTGTTGACTGGTAAATTCACATAAGCTTAGTGCTTACTTATTTTTAAGTTCCCTTACCTTTTTCGATCCTTCTGCATTTTTACTGCTCCTCTCATTGCATTCACCTCTTGAGAAATACGTTCCCAGGCTTTCTCTTCTTATCATTTTATTATATCCGTCTGATCAATAATTATTTCCAAAAATTTTGTATATTGCGAACGGGTGGCTTTTTTTGATGGGATATATTTAAAAGTAACAAATAAGTCTAGAAATTGTTTTGTTAATTTTATGTTGTGATATTTACCGTTTATATGCAATTTATAAATTCAGAATAACAAAACTGATGATTAAGAATATTATAATAAAATATTTGACTGATGTCACCGTTTCTGTTCATATAGATTGTTTCCATAATTACCGGTATCTCCCTATAGCAAATAGCGACGTTGCCACAAATAAACTTGAAATAAATTTCAATCAATTTTAATGTCAAGGTATTGTAAGCAAGTGTTCTTAGTGCATACCAATTTTCTCCAAAATTGAAGAACAAATCAATTTTCATTGAAATCACTTCAAGGTTGATATTAATTTCAATGTTTTTACAGCATAGGGCTGATTAAAACATAATGAGGTACATATACATATGTATAAACTAAATAAACAGAAAACAAAAATAAAAACTGGGTAACTAACAAGACATAAAACATAGGTAAAAAATAACAGTAAAGATAAAAAATTTAAAATTATAGATGCAAGGAAAAGTTAATATACTGTTATTAATAAAGTATGGCTTACAGGAATCAACTTAGGAAATACCAAATATGAGGCGGATTTTCCTTTTCTGGAAGACTAAAATTCTATTAACGCTGTTGTTACATGCGTTACCCCAGATTGTAACGTTGTAGGTTAAATGTGAGTAAATTATGGAGTGATATATGTTAAGTAATTGCTTAGTGTTAAATATTGTTTTCAATTGCAGTAAAGTGTAATAACCATAATTTAATTTTTTGCAAATGTAATCGGTTTGACTGATCCAGGTCATGTTATAATGTNAAGTTTTTTGTCTAGATTTGTTAAAATTTCCATTACAGCAATGCCACCTTCAGTTAATTATTCTTATTATTAAGTGAATTCTCCTAGCTTTAGCTTTTACTTTGGTTCTTTTTCCAAAACCCAACTCTGGAATATTTACACCTGAACACGAGGCAAACAATCCAGGAATGTTTGCATATTTTTCTTCTATGTCGGTAAGGGGCTTTTCACCTCTTATTTTTTCTTTTAGGTATATGGGATTTCCATTCTATAAATGCCTGTAACTTAAAATATACTTAGTAATTATATTTAAAAGTTGCAATTTAGTATCTAATACATATTATAAATACCTACTGTCATTGTGTATTTTTTAAGTGTAGGTAAATACTTATAATACGATTTATACAAAGAGCAATAACTGATAAATATGCTTACAAGCAAAATATTTTGTTGACTGGTAAATTCACATAAGCTTAGTGCTTACTTATTTTTAAGTACCCTTACCTTTTTTTATCCTTCTGCATTTTCACTGCTCCTCTCATTGCATTCACCTCTTGAGAAATACGTTCCCAGGCTTTATTTTCTTATCATTTTATTATATCCGTCTGATCAATTATTTCCAAAAGTTTTGTATATTGCGAAGCTTTTTTTGATGGCATATGTTTAAAAGTAATAAATAAGTCTAGAAAGTGTTTTGTTAATTTTATGTTGTTATATTTACCGTTTATATACAATCGATAAATTCAGAATAACAAAACTGATGATTAAGAATCTTATAATAAAATTTTTGACTGATGTCACCGTTTCTGTTCATATAGATTGTTTCCATAATCACCGGTGTCTCCCTATAGCAAATAGCGCCGTTGCCACAAATAAACTTGAAATAAATTTCAATCAATTTTAATGTCAAGGTATTGTAATCAAGTGTTCTTAGTGCATACCAATTTTCTCCAAAATTGAAGAACAAATGAATTTTCATTGAAATCACTTCAAGGTTGAAATTAATTTCAATGTTTTTACAGCATAGGGCTGATTAAAACATAATGAGGTACATATACATATGTATAAACTAAATAAACAGAAAACAAAAATAAAAACTGGGTAACTAACAAGACATAAAACATAGGTAAAAAATAACAGTAAAGATAAAAAATTTAAAATTATTGATCAGTCATTTCTGATACACTATAGAAACATTTGTTTATAAGGTATTTTTTTACTTTGAATTTGAATGAGTTAAAACTGCTTTCTTGTTTAATATCGACTGGTAAGATGTTTATTAACTTAATGCCCATATAGGCGCTTTTTCAAACACACTTGAGGTATGGTTTGGAATGCGCAAGAGATTACCATATCTGGTTGGGTAATTGTGACTATCAGAATTACGTTCATAATAACTTTTATTTTTGGCAATTTGTAGAATACAAGTTAATATATTGTTACTAATAAAGTATGGCTTACAGGAATCAATTTGGGAAATACCAAATATGAGGCGGATTATCCTTTTCTGGGAGATTAAAATTCTATTAACGCTGTTGTTACATGCGTTACCCCAGACTGTAACGTTGTAGGTTAAATGTGAGTAAATTATGGAGTGATATATGTTAAGTAATTGCTTAGTGTTAAATATTGTTTTCAATTGCAGTAAAGTGTAATAACCATAATTTAATTTTTTGCAAATGTTAATCGGTTTGACTGATCCAGGTCATGTTATAATGTATAAAAGTTCCTAAAAATTTACAGGACTGTGAGGCTACGATTGTCGTATTACCTACAATAATCTGGAGAGGATCAATGATTTTTCTGCGAGAAGAAAACTGCATACAAACAGTTTTTTCTGCATTTAATATCAGTGCAATTTTATAACACCTATTAATAAATTCTAAAGATAATGTATTTAACTGATTTTTAAGCTCCACAAGACTATTTGCCGCCGCTGCAAAGGTGACATCATCTGCATATAATATTGTACAGTCTGCATTAACATGCAATGGGAGATCATTAATAAATATCAGGAAAATAAGTGGGCCAAGTATTGAACCCTGAGGTACTCCCAATTCAATATCTTTTATAGGAGACATTTTATTATTTAATTTCACATATATTTTCCTATATTGCAGATATGATATTAACCATGCTAAGAAATTGTCACGAAAACCAACAGCAGACAATTTTTCTGCTATAAAACTAAAATCCAAACAGTCAAAAGCTTTCGATAAAATAATGCTCCCGCATATTTACCTTGGTCTAAGTGTTTATATATAAAATTGGTAAAATCAAAAGACGCAGTTTCAGTTGACTTATTCGGGCAGAAGCCATTGTGACATTTTGATATTATGTTATATTTATGCAAGTATAAGAGCATCCTATCATAAATCACTTTCTCTATCACTTTACTTAAAACAGATGGGACAGTAATACCTCTATAATTTTCAATCGAGAAAGGATAATTTTTTTTGTAAATAGGAGTAACTACACCAATTTTTAGATTATCGGGAAATATTCCACCTTGGACAGATAGATTTATAATATAAGATAATGTTGGAGCAATTTCATTTCGTATATTTTTAATAATCTTTGTAGGAATACAATCGACGCCTACAGAGTTTGTGTTTTTCAGTTTCTGTATTACATTTATAACTTCATCAACCTCAACGCTACAAAAAAAAGAAAGTGTTACACGTGTTTAATGCTGTTAGTCTACAGTTTGTAGAAATAAATTTCCCAAAATGATTGCGTAAAGCCATTTTGGCTGTAATGCTAAAATGATTTACAATTGCATGAGATATCAAATCGACGTTTTCAGTGACCTTATTATTAATTGAAAGTTTAATAGATTTGTTATTTTTTGCTTTACCTGTTTTTTCTTTTACTAAATTCCACACATATTTTTGTTTTTCATTACCTATTTTACGTTCAAGTTTGTTCTCATAAAAGGCTTTCTTTGCATTATTAATATCCTTGTTGGTTCTACATTTTGACATATTAGTCCATTACTTTCTATTAAATCGCACAGTATATTCTTTTCATGAGAATCAGTCAAATAATCAGTATTTATGTCACTATGATATTAGTACATTGTTTTTTGTACCTGCTAAGAGCTTGAGATAACCTATATATAAACGTGTCAATTTTACCATGCGGTGGTCTATAAACAGTTATTAAACAATATTTTATATTATTTTTAGAGAAAGATGTAGCACAAAGTTCAATATTCATTTCTTCATAGAAATCAATGATATTTTCTAAATTTGTGTAACAGATATTCCTTTTTAGAAATATAAGTACACCACCATGGATGTGATTTTGCCTAACAAAATAACTAACCATATTATAATCAGGAAAGACTACAGTGTTAAGATTGTCATTATTGCACCATGATTCAGAAACACATAAAATATGAGGATTTTCATTATAGATTAATATCTCTATGTTACTTATCTTATTTATAATAGACTGGCAATTTAAACTTATAATTTTAAGATTAAGATTACCCGAAATTTCAGCTTCAGTTTTGTCAAAAAGGCCGTTCGGTATATAGCTTATTTTCAGTACGAAATTCAAATCTTTTCACAAGCACCCCATCGGGCCAAAATGATGGTGAATAAAGTACTTTCTGGAGCTCCATATCTGCTTCCACCCTAAATGAGGAATTTTTACCCAGAGAAGGTAATTTGGTAACTTCGAAAATATGACCAGGCGATCGTTGTTCTGGCTTTGAATTAGGTTTGCAACAGCCAACGTAAAGCCACAGACGTCGTGTGGAGCCTCTAAAATCTTCGGTTGTATTTATTTTGTTTGTGCCAATTATCAAGTTCTTCTTCTTCCTCGTTCCGAGTTCGGCGTGTTTATTTTTATTTGTGTACTTGTGTGAGTCAATTTTTTGTTTTCTCGTATTTATGTTTACACTTTTTTGCTGTACGGTTTGACTTCCGATAACGGTATCAACAGAAGATAAAGTTTCTATTGAACTATTCAAGTCTAAATGTTTACCTGGAAGTATATTGTTTTCAGCATGTGCCACTTGATGCATGTAATCCTTACTAGTGAGTAGTCTAACCATTTCGATATTAGACTCTCTTAAATCTGCCACTTCTTGCTTCAAGGCATTTATTTCATTAACCAAAAGACTTGTATGCTCCTGTAAACACTCTTGTATAACTGTTCTATTTCGTCAACTGTCAGCGTAATAGGTTGTGAAGATTTGATGGTATCACCTCTAAGAGTTGCACCACGAGTCATTATTAATAAATTAAATTAAATTCAACGTAGAAATAAAGCCACAGAGAGTAGGAAATACACGTCCACTCACTCACACGTATCGTCGATGTATTAATTAATTAATACTAGGTGTTTCATTTTTGCTGTTACATTTTGATAACTTCAAACGGCTATAACTTTGTTAACTTAAATTGAACACCCTGTATTTTTTACTGTGTCGTATGCAGATTGAAATTTCCTTTCAAGCCATATAAGCATTGTTAGGGTTACCGTTACTACTTTTAGAGATATTTGCAATTTTCTGTTTTTCTATTTAAAATTTAGTTTACAATGTTATCTACATAATTAAATATATTAGCCTTATGAAATACATTAGGAAATGTTATATTTGTAATGTGTACTCAATTTAATTCGACTTGCAAAATTTGTTTGCAAAACTTTGAATATGTGGGCTCCTTGTAGCTCGCCTTTATAAAGTGTTTACAGCGGTGGTCATGGTTACCGCCGCGCAGCACTGAAAGACGGAGTGGGAGTAGCTCATATTTACTATGCGGTTTGGGCTATATTTAGTCCGACGCTAACCAAATAACAGGTATTTACTGCTTTTTTTGTTAAGAAACGTAATTTGTTCAGATGCGGTGTAAAATTTTGTTACATATTGTTTCTTGTATATTTTATAAAAATTTGTAAAAAGTTTTAATTGATTGTAGCACTTGCAATCATATCTATTGAAAATCAATGATGCGAGAAATACCAAACTTTACTGAAAAAGTAAATGAAAAGTTTACTTTGGACCAAAGCAGAAGAATGGACTTTCAATATAAAAAATAATGTTGAGTACATTTTCCCTATATTTTAATAGTACTTAAAATAAAACTACCCAATTATATTTGATTTAGATTTGATAGAATATTTTTTACCTAAATTTTTCCGGTATGGAAATCAAGAGCCGCCACTGGCAATACTGAATAAATCACATCGGCTGAAGTTACCCGAAGGGACGTTTAAAAAAAATAAGATTCATTTTGAAAAGCACACTACGGCTGTTCAATTACTTCACACAATCTTTCTGGAAATCTGTAACTACATGTCCTATTAACTTTTTGATGATAAGTGTGAACAATGGTTCATGTTAAATATAACAACTGTTTTATTAAAATATATTAAAGAGTTCTTTTAAATTATTGGTTATAAATTGTCAATTTTATATCTAAGGCGTATATTTTTCACATATCGTAAACTTAAAAGTTATTTCCCATTGTAGACGTAAGTAAAGATATCTATCTATTTCCAATTAATTTTTTATTCTGCATATTATGTACCATAACAGTCGATATATTTTTCGTAAAAAATATACATATTATCGATATGAAAAAGAACATCTTTTGTATGTACGTTTGAAGTGCCCTTTGAGAAAACTCCATTATATCCGCCGACAATTTTAACAAAGAAAAAACTCCTCTACATCCACGCTTCTGTGAAGGAGAAAAAATTGTTCTCATATAATGCCTGTTGAAATTGATTAGTTAAAGACTTTTTTAATACATTGTGAAAAGATATTTTGGACTGTATTTGATTCAAAAGAAGAAAAAAAGAGTAAGCATAGAAGTTGTGGAAAGTTTGCAATGCTTTCAAAAACAAATACCAAAAATTTTCGGATCCATGTACGCAATTTAAAACACTAAAATCTTTTAAGATAAACTATGAAACGGTACTTAACAAGTAACCTAGCAGGAAACCATAATCAATAATGATAAATGAAATACACAAAAATAAATAAATAATCTATTTACTCACCTGATTTTTGTAAAATAATATTTGAAATTTTGTGGCTAATCTTTGATTACTGGTACCAGGATCCTCTTCCACGCCGTTTAAAATTTCTGGTTCCTAATTTCTCGTTTTCCGAGTTTGTTTCCGTCCAACATTAGCGTATTCGAGTTCAAAGTTCCCATAATCTCTTAAATGTTGGACCAGTCTAAAAAACAGTTTCTTATTCGGTACTTATAAGTCGGAGTACTCTGTCTGATATCTTCTTTACTCCTGACAAAGAGTAGGATCTGAACATATCAACTTTTTTTTGAATTCGTATACATGTATAGGGCGATTCACAAATGGTGGCCAAAAATTAAACCTCATATTCTTTGGTGAATTTTAAGGGGAGTCTTCCCTGTAAAGTTTTTATCTAGGACGATTCGTTAAACAGATAAACTTCAAAAAATATTTTAATTTTTTTAAATAATTTCGAAACTAGTAAGTAATAATTTAAAATTGGGCACATGTATTTATGTAAACATTATTCAAAATCTGACGACTTTTCCTAAAATTTACATGCTCCAGTGGCAGAGATACAGGGTATTGGTGGCATATTTTTCTAAATAAAACAGTACGCGACTGCTTTATAGTAACAACCATGATATTTTGGATTTGTCTTTCAATATTCTACAAATTATTACTCTCCTATGTTTTTCGAAAAAAGCCTGATTTTCGAGTAAATCTTAAAAAACTAACTGAGAACACACATATATATTCGAATATAATGCGTTTTAAAATTAATTACATGGTGGGCTGTAATAACTTTGACATTCTGAGCTGTTAGAAGATAGAATAAATAATACTTTTCATCAGATTCAAGCAACAATAAATTTCGAACAAATTACATTTGTGTTACTAAAAAGATGTCAGGCCTGTGTTCGTGGAAGTGGAAGTATTTGAGCATTTACTCAAATAAAATCAGTAAAATGGTGACTAATGTTATTAATTTCTTTATTCGAATAAATAACCGAATGATTAGTGCTTGTCATGTCATTTAATTAAGAATGTTTTCAGTTGGTTTTCAGTTTTATTAGAAAATCAGGCTTTTTTCGAAAAACATAAGGGAGTAGTAATTTGTAGAAAACTGAAAGACAAATCCAAAATATCAAGGTTGTTACCGTAAAGTAGTGGCGTACTATTTTATTTATTTTAATTTTAAGAAAAGCCCTCAGATTTTGAACAATGTTTACATAAATATATGTGACCAGTTTAAAATTATTTCACTTAGATACTAGTTTTTAAATTATTTAAAAAAATTAAAATCAATTTTTAAAACCCTATATTTATTTAACGAATCGACCTAGATAAGAACTTTATAGGAAAGACCCCTTAAAATTCACTATGGAATACGAAGTTTCATTTTTGATCACCATTTGTGAATCACCCTGTATAGTTTTTCATAATATCATACAAATCCTTGAAAATTAAAACACAAAATTTCACTGTACCATTACTAGCCACTAAAATAAATAACTTTATAAGATTATACAGTTACACCACACAAAGGCGCTTTATAAATCAATAAAACCGAAGACAAAACTAAACATACATATAACCAAATGACTGGCGTATTCGGCCATTCCTGGTATAAAACACCATGTGCGAGGTCAGTCGACGTATCCAGTTTCAAAGGCCTGCCGCAACAGAACACCGGTGGCTAATCTCCGTTGCATGTCGGAAATGTTCCGAGCATGATGGAATTATATTTAAATTTAAACTTAATTCTACTTGCATTTTATTATTGTTTTATTTATTTTTGATTAATTTAATATGTATAGGATCGCTTCGCTGCTGAAGTAGCTGAATAAGAATGAAGAGAGGAAGCATACTGTATTTCTGTACATCCGTATTTTAATTATTCTAAATCTACTGTATGTAGTGACGTAGGTCAGTGTCAGAGGTCATTGACACTGAAATTCACAAATTAAATACATACACTGCTTAAAAAAAATAGTAACACTACATAAAAACTTGAAACGATTACAAAAAATATTTCATATCATTCAGATTAGTATTTTTATTTATTTTTTATTGTGTCCGTTTTTAAAAACAGCAAAAATGAATATTTTAAAACATAAATTATTTTTATTTACAACTAGTGACCCGGCAGACGTTGTTCTGTCGAAATTTCAATAAATCTGTTTGTGATCGTTTTGTGAATTTGTAAAAAGCTATTGGAAATGTATAAACAAAGTAAAAATGAAGAAAAAACGTATTTCTGAATGATCATTGTTTTCAGATTTTTTTCTAGATCTTCTAGATTTTTCTTCAATTGAAAACATTCAATTGAGTTATTTCATCCCGGAAACATAATGAACAAAACAAAAAATTATCAACCAAATATGTCGATCCTATCGTCAGTTATGATCGAGACTGCATAGGTACAAAACATTTTTTTCGAATTTTCCACTTTTTGTTTGTAATTGTCCAGGCCCATATCGAATAAAACAAAAAATTACGTATATCGCTCGAATCGTGAATTATTATTATTATCTCGAGTTCATACAAAATGCTATAGAGAAAAAGCACTTTCAGTTTTTGGCGAATTTTCCAATTTTCCGGGCAACTTTTCCAATTTTTCTTTCCCTAAAAACATTATTTTGGACCATTACGAACATTAAAAAAATTACCAAATCGGTCTAGTCGTGCTCAAGTGATGCGCTTACTAACAAACAGCTTTTAATTTTTATTTATATAGATAAGTAACGTATCTACATACCAATAGTGGTTAATACTTAATAAATTGTGTGAAAACTTAAATTTTTTTTAAAATAATTTTTTTATTTATCGGCGCTTCCTTGACCTTAACATCAAAAAAATATGGTGACTTTAAAATAACACGTCGTTGTTATATTAAAGAACTCTGTTTTAAATAAATTATTTTTTATTAGTTTCGCTGTCTAACAGTTGATTAAAACTAATTATTTTCAATTAATAACGTATCTCCGTACCAATATTAGTTAATATTTAATATAACAAGTAAAGATTTACTATTCTTTTTAGAAACGATAGAATATTTTTTTAGTGTTCATCAGCCACTGTGATATCAATAAAATATGGTGACTTTAAAATGACAGGTCGCTAAGTTCTATAAAAGCAATCTGTTTTACTAAATTATTTTTCATAGTCACTTCCCACAATGTTGGTTCATTTGAAAACAAGTAGCAACATTAACAGTGCACTAATACGCATATTCTTTGTGCCCCGGTTTACGCCACGTACACAAGATTTAAAGTGTAGCTTAAAAAACTAATTATAACTCAACTATTTATTTGAAAAAAGAAGAATTTCAAATTCATATTCAGGGGAACACGTAGGTACCCCTAAAAAGTGAACCCTACTTAAAGTTACACCCTATACAGGGTGTCCCGAAATTAATGCAACAAAATTTGGTTACCGATTCTTAAGACAAATTTATGGGACCCGTAATTTTTATTTTTGCCAAGTGGCCCCCTTTTTCGGAATTACAACCCCCTGAAATCCGCCCCTAAGAATAGTCTTTTTTTATTTCTCAGAACCCTGTTGTACGAGAATCACTAAATTTGGTACACAGGGGTTTTATGACATGTGAAATTTGATAGTGCTACGCTTTTTGACGGGGAACCCCCCTAAGACACTTTTTCGTGGGTCCCCTTAGATCTGGAACCAAAAAAAATTTGGTGGCATGTTTGAATTTCTTAAAAATTATTAATTTGCTAGAAAGCCATTAATTGTAGGATCTTTTTTGTCTCTTGACACTTTTTTCGTAAAACACAATGTTTTAGAAAAAAAATGTCAAAATGTGATCGAATGCATATCGTGATTCGCCATTTTTCTCAAAAACATTGAGTTTTACAAAAAAATATCAAGAAACAAAAAAGTTTCTAAATTCAATAGCTTTCTAGCGAACTAATTTTTAAGAAATTCAAATATGCGACCAAATTCTTTTGGTGACAAAGACAGGGGGGCCCACGAAAATGTGTCTTACGGAGATCCCCCGCCAAAAAGCGTAGCACTATGAGATATAAAAAAGACAATTCTTAGGGGCAGATCTCAGGGAGCTGTAACTTCGAAAGGGAGGACCACTTGGCAAAAATAAGAAATTTGGGTCCCATAAATTTGTCTTCTGTGACCAAATGTTGTTGCATTCATTTCGGGACACCCTGTGTATTGTAAATTTTCATTATTCAAACAATTAGCCACGATACATGAGATCTAACCGATTTCTGCATTTTAAAGATTGATTTTTTAAGTGGCTTCTTTTTTTTAATAGAGTTAGTAAATATCTGACTGTTATTAAAATTGAATTATATACAAAACCTCTAGAAAAAAAATAATTTCGGAAGACAATGTCAAAAGTGTTTTAACGTTACACCCTGTATATCGCGTTATTCGCTTTGCGTTAACCACCCACACCATCAATTTCCAAATCGACTACTGTAAAGAACCCGAACTTTTTCCAAGGCGCCGAAAGCAGCAGGATCCGCCGACAAGGCAAACAATGAAAGGGATTATTTTTCCTTTGTAAGCCAGATAAATAAATAAGTAAATAAAGGTAAATAACAAAGGACAAGCGCGATTCTCCGCCGGCACTGGGGGAGGGCTAAATATAAATTTAAAATCAGGCGGAAGAAATTTTTTAACTTTATTTCCAAACGCGGAATGAACTTTGGGCTTTGTGCGTTGCGGCCTTTGTGTCGAGCAAATTTATATTCAATTTATATCATAAATTTTATTCTGAAGAGGGATGATGACTATTCGGGCCATAAATCTCAAAATTTGACACCGACCCTATTAATCAAACCGCGCAGATAGCATCATTAGTTATTTGTAGATCGAAGTCTATTTAATTTAAAACGTGTTTGAAATAAAAAGATACCACCTCCGCCCGGGAGAAATATGAGAAGCGGAAGCCGGATGTTTTTGTTTTACACGGGTATAATATCGATCACCGGTTTTGTTTTATTAAAAGTAAGTTTCCTTTAAGAAGCTTCTATTTGGCAGCTACATACTTTTTTTATTGGTAGAAATTTTGATATGTAGGTAACTGTAAGCGTTTTATGAAATGTCACTTTATTTATTGTAAAAAAAAGGTATTTTCAAACTTATTTATCTGTACTTTTAGGGACGTATATACTGTTAGAAATCGAGCGAAGACCGATAATGTGAACACCCAAGAGGCAAGGGCTAAGTAAAATAAACAAATTCCTCGGCTAAGGCAGATAAGACACATGGAACCATACATTCACCGTTCGGCACTCGGCATTCAACATTCGATGGCAGACGCCCTTATTAACTAGATGTCTTAAGTGCTTTATAAACCTTTTATATTACAATATAAAAACTTGTATTTAATGTAATATATTATAATATTCGCTGATAATTAGTGTGTTTCTAACAACACATATATCTTTTTCTACAGTAAATGCATAAACATGTGTTTCGTGAATATCTCTACCAACAAAAAAATATGGCAAAAAACTAAGGAAGATAAGGCATCCTTAATGACCTCTATGTTTAAGATAAGAAATAATTCATGCTCATCTTTGGCTATCCAAAACTCCCCTATACTAAATTTTATTAAAATATCTTAAGGGGGCGATTTAGTATGTATATTTTTACCATGTAACAGAGCTTCAGATGAGGACACAAATCGTCGAAGAAACTAACATAATTGAATATTATTATATATCAATGTATTCGCAATGGTTCCCGCTAGTGAGTGAAATAAATTTCAATGCTCATGAGAACAGAAGAATAATTTAAATAAATCCCAAAGTACCTCAATTTTAACCATACTGTTAGTCTGACAATATATTGCATTTACGACGGAACTAAGTCAGGCACAATAACCAAACTACTTCACTCACTAGAACGGACACTTAGGATCATTTGTATTTAATTTTCAGATTAATATTTATTAACAATTCTATAATTTGTGTCCTCAAGTAAGATGACAACATTTTACACACGACTCCATGTTATATTATATTATATTATATATTTAAACCAGAATTTTAGCGGTTTCTATCTTCTACAAGAATTTCTAAATAAAATTAGTTTGTGTACTCTGTCACAGGTGTCGCTACCCTTGAAAATGAAAGCGAAAACACAGAGTTGGTTTATTGTAAATTGTATTGGCCGAGAAATAGTGAAATTTCTGGCGTTTTTAGGTACTGAAATCTTTAAAAGTAAAACGTGTAGAACAAAAGTAGGGGTAAGCACAAAAATAAAATCCTTGATGTTTTGTTTATTCATGGTTACCGTTTAAATTTACCCAAATAAAATAATAACTAAAAAAAAGCGTTTGCAAAACATGCGTTTGCTATTATCCTAACCCCACATTTTAACAATTATTTTCACGTACTTATAAAAAGTAAACAATTTTATATGTAGGACTAAGCAAGTAAATGTTATAAGAATATTTACATGTGGAATTATATATAAAAAAGATAGTATTTTCGTAGATTTCAGTACCTAAAACCTTAATGGTTTGATCGTTTTTTGCACCTGTTTATTCGTTTTACTGCGGCCGGCGTCTTTGAAAATACTCAGGTGGCATGACATAACATTCCTATTATTTGATAAGCTTTAGATTATTCAGTTATTAAATGTTTGAAATTATTTGTCTTTGCGGAAAACACTATTTACAGAATATGGGACCCATAATGGTCTGATATTATCTTTGATATATAAATATGGGTAATATTTTAAAAGTAGGTAGGTACCTAAGTAATAAGATTTTGTAAAGCTTAAGTAGTACGAAAATATAACGCATAAAAAACCAATAATATGTACTAATTTTTCTTTATTAAGAATAAAGATTAAATTTTACGTACAGGGTGTCCCACATAAAATCGTTATTTATATTGTAGCCTTGGTAGTTTCAAAATAAATTTACAGCTTAAAAATTGGTCTGGCTCAGGTAGATTTCTGTTTCAATCTACAAATCAGTAGCTACTTACCGATAAGAAGGAAACCACTAGTCTAGTCGAGAAGTGAGTTTTTTTTGCGAAAAATAGTTATTGTAATCCTAAAAATATGGTTGTTAGTACATTGGATTCGGAATTAAATTCAGAGAAAGAAGTATTTTTTAATTTATCCGCAATTAAAAATAGCAATTGTTATAAACAAAAAACGAAGAGAAAAAAGGGAGTCTCCGTTTTTTAACTATAACTAAAAAAATATTGAAGATAGCTGAAATTTCAAAAAAGATCCTGAAAGAGGAGAAAATTTCAGCAAAATAAGTCAGGAATTGTAGCTCCATTATTTATAATTTTAATTTGACGTTGAAAATATAGCTCCGCGCGGCGGCGGCGGTTTCCGCGTCGTCGCGTCGCCGCCAAGCAAAGTGTGCAACACAAAATAATTTTTTTATAGTATTCAATATTAATTTAAAAATCTAAATAAATTATAGTGTCATCTAGACACTTGAAGGAACACAGCCCAGTTGGAAAATAATTTTTAACTTGACTTATGTTAAAGTTATTCAATTGTTAATGAACTAATTTTTCGTGGTCCTAATCTTTCATAAAACTTGTTGTAAAACTTTAAATAATGTATCTAAAATTTTTTTTCTTTCTGGGAGGTCTTTTTATATACATAATAAACAAGATTCCGTTGTAAAAGTTTATAAAAGTTTTTTCATTTGTTTATAATGATTTTTTAAAGTTAACAAAAAATGAAAAATCCGGGAAATGTTATAAAAATTTTTTTTTACCAAATGTTTGATTTTACTTGTTTTTCTATTAATATATTGCGTTTATTAACTTAGCTAAAAAAATTTTAACGTTATTTGTTTATAAATTTGTTATAAACAAATGGACAAGTTTAATATTTTTGAAACATTTTTTTGCCATTTTATTGTCTTGGTAAATTAATGATTTTTAAAAACAAAAATTTTTCTTAAATAAATTTTTTAATTGTTTATAATCGATTTTTATATTTATTTGTCATTTAAATTATTTATTAAGAAATCATTTTTTTTTAAATCATCATTTGCTATTATCAATATAATTTAAAAAAAAAAATTTATTCAAATTTTCATTGTTTATTTTATAAACAATTTGTTATAAACAAATTCTGATTTTCATTTTATTTTTTTTTCGTAACTTTAACGAATTATAAATACAGCTATGTGCATCAAAGTGGTAAATAACATTTTTTTCTAATTTTTATTGCATTTTTAAATACTTTATCACATCAAAGCTGAAACGGTCACCTATTTGATAAACTTATAAATTGTTATAATTTCTAAATTATTGATGATACGGTCTTTGACATTCAGGTAGATCTTTTAGATAATTTATTGATCTATAACATGAATTTTTTTACCTGCTTCATATCTACAATGGTTATATTTTTATAAACATTTGTATATAAAAAAATGCATTATCTAATTCTTTAAATGACTAAAACTTTTAAACTATTGAAGTTACGGATTCCACTATTTAAGACAATTTTATAGAGTAACTACTGGACTACTCAATAAAAATTTTTTTATATTTTTTATTCCATTTGTTTACGATGTTTTTTTATTTGTTTAAATTATCACACGATTAAGGGTACATTTTCTGGATTTTCTGTACTTTTTTTCTAACTAATGTCAATATTTTATATTCTTCTTGTTGTTTTCTTCAATTTTGTCTATTTTTAATTAAACACTTAACTTTTGTAAGAGCAGAAACTCAAAATTTTAACCAATTGTGCAGCCTGGAAGATATTTACGGAATACAATGAACTTTTGAGTTATAAAATAAACAATGAAAATTTGAATAATTTTTTTTTTGTAATTATATTGATAATAGCAAATGATGATTTAAAAAAAAATTCTTAATAAATAATTTAAATGACAAATAAATCAAAAAAACGATTATAAACAATTAAAAAATTTATTCAAGAAAAATTTTTGTTTTTAAAAATCATTATTTTACCAAGACAATAAAATAGCAAAAAAATGTTTCAAAAATATTAAACTTGTCCATTTGTTTATAAATTTGTTATAGCTAAGTTAATAAACGCAATATATTAATAGAAAAACAAGTAAAATCAAACATTTGGTAAAAAAAAAATTTATAACATTTCCCGGATTTTTCATTTTTTGTTAACTTTAAAAATCATTATAAACAAATGATAAAACTGTTATAAACTTTTACAACGGAATCTTGTTTATTATGTATATAAAAAGACCTTCGAGAAAGAAAAAAATTTTTAGATACATTATTTAAACTTTTACAACAAATTTTATGAAAGATTAAGTCCACGAAAAATTAGTTCATTAACAATTGAATAACTTTAACAAAAGTCAAGTTAAAAATTATTTTCCAAATTTTCCTGTGTTCCTTCAAGTGTCTAGATGACACTAAAATTTATTTAGATTAGATTTAGGCCCGATTTTTGAAAAAAAACCTAATTCGCCCGGACTACTAGGCTTATTTTATTCATTATTCAATTCTTCAAAAGTCTTCAAAATTTAGAAATAAAAAGTTGTCATTCTGGGAACAATTGTTTATACAAATTTTGACTTTTTTAGTATTTGTAGAATAAGCTTTACAAGTCGATTTTTCAGAGCACTATATTTCATTTTTGCAATAAGTATTTCGTTCTAAAAAAGTTTTTTTTCTGTTCTTCATTAGTATTATTTTTGGTTTTCCATTTAAAAATTAAAGTAAGTAGCAAAAAAAATAGTGTATCTGGCAATTGAATTCAGATCCACTATAACTGCAGGCTAATTATATTTGAAATCGCATTATATTGCTTGGTAATTGTCCAAAACATGACATAAATTTATTTAATTTTAATAAGCAATAGCATAAAATCGATGTAAAATTTCCCTGGGAACACGATGGTGCAATTATTTTTTTGCTACTTGCCGTAGTTTACGAGATATTTGCGAAAAACCTTATTTTTTACGGGTTTTTTGACCTTTTGACCCCTTGCCTGATCACCTAGGTCAAAAATTTTTGCGGATTCGGATTCCTGAGGGTCGAAAACATATTTGCGCCCAGGTTTGATCGACAGAGGAAAAAATGGAGGTTCAGCCTTCATTTCAATGGACTAAATACATACAGTAATATTATATATATATTTTATGCCTATACATATTATTCTCCAAACGCAATTAGTAGCAAGATTCTATATATTTTAGTAATTAAGCAGTGTTTTTAAGTTAAAACGACTCGTCAAAGTAAAAAAATATTTCAGGTTAGGTATATATTTTTTTTACTGAAAATAGCAGTTAATTTACATTATCGGATTGTTAATGTGAAAATATAAACATTAGACTGTTGACTATTCCATGTTATACGTGTTTTAAGGTCACTTTTGAAGAAGAAACTACATGTAATTTTAAAAACCGTATTTCTGTTTTTATAATGAAGGAATAGTAATTATAAGATTGTTTAAGCTTATTAACTAAAAATTATTGCCTACTCAATAAAAAAATATTATTGTCCTCGATAATCTATTACTGATTAATAAAATATTTACTCTCTTTCCTTATAAGATTGTATGTACACAAATTGGAGCCGTTCCTGAAAAATCGGACGAATATCCGGTGCAGCGGAATTATTAGACTTGAAGCGTTGGCCGCTAGAACAGCACCTGCCGGGGTCCCGTTTCGTGACTCACGCTGGGCGATATTTTTTGTACAAAATCCCGTCCTTAATAATCAAATAAAAAATATTTTGAAAGACCGTAACTTTTTATGGAAGCAAAGCAAAAGTAATTACATATATCTAAATCGAATTATTTTCATCTTAGGAATCTATTCTTGGCACCGATATAGTTATAACACAGTTATGGATTAAAGAGTATATAAAGATGCGAAAATTGGATTTCCAATAATATTTTTTGCTTGAAACCTAAGCAATAAATGTCACAATGAAAACTAAATAGAACTGATAATACTTAAAGTTGAACTAGCAATTTTTTTGTTCACAAGGACCAAATCTTTTTATATAGGAGAAGATACCAGAGTTCCCCATAAATTTTAACAATTTTACTGAAAATTTAGTAAATAATAATATATTTATACTTTCTTCTGTTTTATTTTTCTTTTGGATTTTATTTGAATGCCCTATATCTCGAGAACCAATTGCAGGGTTACCTAAACACACTTTGTACAAGTTCAACGTAAATTATCGATCGTTTTTAGAAAATTTGCAATGGCGGATGCGTAAATACCTAGTTAACACGAAAACATTATTATACGTTTTAAATCGAAAACAGTAATTGTGACACATTATAGGTACTCTTGAGGGCCGATCTTAATGAATCGAATGCAAGAAATTCGGGAAGATTTGTTCATAATTCCACATATTGTGCAAAACTGTATTTATCTTATCAACTTCGACGTCACTTGTTACATGAGTGTTGCACAATAATGAAAAAGTAATATTAACGGTCGGTGGAAGGAAGCACAAAAAACAAGCGCTTAGGTAGGGAATTCTGGAAGGAAGCCTAGATAGATGAAGATAGGCAGTTGAAGTGAGAACAGTGTGCAGATGGGTAATAAGACGATCGGCGAGTAGTGTGACAAAGTGGTGGAAAATTAAGTGATTAACCGGTATTAGTTAGCAGGTAATATTCTTTAAGTGCTTTGTTGTTAATTGTTCTATATAATCTTATGATTGTGATGGTTATAGATGTTTCATGATAATAATTCTTTGTATGTTTAGCTTTCATTGTCTTACGCTCAGGGACGTATATTTTTCTAAGATAAAATTGTTACAATTATTATTAAAGATTGCTCATTATTTATTACATGTTAAAATATGTATATTTTGTCGTGACTGCCCAGATATTGCAATAGCAACTTCTTTGTTTCACTTTTAACTTGTTTTATCACGATTACGTTGTTCTTTGATTTCTTGTTCTCACTTTATGTCATACGCATATAAGAGCTTTGTTGAATTTACTAACATTTTCGCCCTTGATTATTATTATTGTTGTTGTTCTCCGAAATCTCAACTCATAGCTGGATTGCCTCCAGTATGGGACTCCAGTACCTTACCTATTATTATTATTATTGTTATTGTTATTATTGTTGTTGTTATTATTATTATTCTAACCTCTTCAGTTTTACTTGGAACTGTGTATGTCTAATTTGAGTGAGATGACATTTAGTGAGAAATTAAATAAGTCCAGTTTTAATTATCATTAGCAAAGGTTCTTAATATATGCCTTTGGTTAGCGGTTGTTTTGTATTTATATTTGGGTGGTAAGAGCAACGATCGTGGGTTTCTCTGCCATGCTCTTTCCCCACAGGTGCTCTAGGTGAGCCTGGCACTCTCATTTTATGTTAAATGGTTGTTAATGTTTTTGTTGTTCTTTCTATTTGTCACATGTTTAATTTGAGGACTGTTGTATGTAGATAATAAAGTTAGGTGTACTTACGCTGCTTTTGTTTTATAAAATTAAACCATACATCCCCTCTACAAAGTTAGTAGCCAGCGCCTTCCGGTCAATTAAAAAAATAGATACATACAACGTAGGTATTCCTTATGACGATCACATATTTTTGGCCACAACTACGTTCGTTTACGTATTTTTTGTCGATAAAACCTAGGGTTGTTATACTACAATATATTCAGACTGTTAGCCGATGCTAAGAAAAGAAATTATATATATAAAAATATAACATGCAAACCAATGACATTTATTCATAAATAAAACAATGAACACATATATTAGATACCTATAAATAGCATGATGTAGGTCAACATGAAGTATAATATTCTGAATGATAGTTATTTACAGAACGTTTAAAAAATAAATCAACCAACATACTACTATAATAACATCTGCTGAAACTGAATTATAGCCCTGTTTAATTGTTGTATAATATGAAATATTACATACGTATATTCGCAAAGAAAATATGTATAAATAGAATACTATTCCATTGCAAAAGAACAATGGCCACATAAATTCATTAATATCACAATCACAATCAAAATAAAAAAAACAAGAGGTAAAATGTTTGTGAAAACCTAAATGTTTAAAATCCGGAAAATGATTTTCCCAAAATAATACTCTATTATTTTTCTCGGAATTATCCGTTGTACTCATATATTCCTTATCGATGTAGACACTATAGAATTACCGTCCTTTTAACGAAATAATACATCAATCTTGATTTTAATGGGCAAATAATTACACATTATTCGTTTAATTAATAATTTACTAAATTTCATTTTCGTTTCGTGGTGGACACATAATTACTAGATACATAACAAAGTGGTTATAATGAATAGTAAAATCGATAATTGTTTTACAAAGAAGTAAACAAATTAGTTGATAATGTACGTAGTAATAAATTACAATGAGAAGTTCACTCATCTGTCAAACTTCGTATTGCTCTGTGTTTTATCAATTTTTACCAAACATCAACACTGTATACATAGGTAGGATTGACGGAACAAAACAGGTTTTATTGTTACTTTGATTTAGAATTAATAAACTTCAACTTTAACAACAAATGATAACAATGCTTTTAAAATTTGTATAAAAAATTATAAATTAATAAACAAGTAAAAACCTAATAAGTAACTACCAAGGTAGGTGAGCTACTGTAATATTGCACTTACCAATTGGTACTGTAATATTGCACTTATCAGTTGATTGTCCTATTCAAATCATTCCATTGTCTGCGTTGCCTTTCTTGTTCTGAGCACAAATATCCTGCTGACACTATTTTCATATCTGAATGACTTCACGTCAACAGAATCACTACCTTTATTCAATGTCATTTACTCCAATATGACTGCCATCGACACCACGACGAAGCGCTTTAAGAAATTATGTAACTCTTTTTCAGAGAAATACTGTTTAATAGATTCATTATCCCATATTCAGAGATCGAAATCTGTCAGACATGTCCTGCTAGATGAAATCCATATTTTAAATGATTCATTGAAAAATAAGCCAAATGCATCTTCACTTTGGTTTTTAGCAAGGATCTTATTGTCTTATTCGTGTCGACCCTGCATAGCAACTCTTCCCAATGGTTAGTTGATCTCAGAATTTCGCAAGCCATCGATGAAGCTATTTACTGCTACTATACGACTTATATCTGCATCAAATGTTTTCTTCGAACCCATATCTTCTATCCTTTAGATATGCTGTTATGTGTTTCCACCACATCTCATCTCTAGAATGCTCCATGACATTTTTTAATACCTTGTTTTTCTTCTTCCTTTCCAGATGAATGACTTCAACCTATAAAGTTCCAAAACTTGGACTGTGTTTTGCAACTTACTTCTCAATTATTGCTCTTCAATAGTTTCTTGGACGTCTCTTAGTTCATCCTGCAAATACTAACATACTATTTTCCTGTAAACTATTCTTGATTTTATTTCCTCTTGGTTATTCTAGTAAATTGTTCTTCATGTGTATTTTCTATTTTCTTTCTCAAATCTTTCATAATTTCTATTAACTTAACTAACTTTTGACTTCATCCTTAATTCTTCCAACTTATTACAGTACCTACATTATTAGCCATGCCATCCCGTTTGTTATTCTTTAGTTCTTGTAAATTGTTCTCCATTAATTTATATGCTGTTCTTCATTTTCTTTTTATAAGTTTCCTTCACATCGTTTATCAATGTCATCAACTGTGACGTCAGAATAAACGTATTACAAAAATTGATAAATTAACAAACGAATAAGAACCACACTATAGTAATTAACAAAGTAGGTAAGTTCTGTAGCAGTAATATGTAACCCTTACATCGATTACAATCCGTGCAACAAAAAATATCCATAACTTTCAATATACCTATAACTTACTACTAATAATTTAATAAAAAGTAATGAGAATACATTTAACAATTACAAAATATGTTTTTAAACACCACTAAAGTTACAGCAATGCTTTTTCGAAAATGTGTTTCCCACAATAATTTTCAATTATAAAAAAATTCACTAAATATCCGCGTCTAATTGGCGCATCAACTTACATCGGTAAAATATGCAAATACTACATAATCCAATTTGTTAGGAGAGCAGTGTTTTCTCCTTTTTAGCAAACTACCAAAGTAAGAAAATTTAATTACGGACGTTAATTTTAATTCCGACTCAAAAGTTTGGAGGTAAATTAAATGATCGGTCTTAATTTATTCAAATTGGATTCGTTCTTAAGCATACTCTCTCTGTCTCTGATTTTGCGGCCAGCATTACTTACGCGACTGATATACATTGTCAAAGTCGATACGGAGACAATGGTTGAGCCAAGTTTAATAAAAATATAATACTGTAATAATTGATAATGATTTTAAATCAAAGTTTGTCAATAGTATCGACAACGTTGGGGTGACAACTATAAATTTTTTAAAACGTTACGAAATGTTTCTCCGAGTAATAATATAAATGCAATAAAAGTTATATTGGAATAATTATAAGAAAATTGCTTGAATGAAGATTTTGGTTGCGCAAATTATATTAAATATACCAAAAAAGAAAACATGTTTAGGTGTCGATAACAAATTTTTAAAGATCGAATATAATTTTGGAATGTTTTCGCTAAATCGACGTGAATGTTTTGAATAAAATATTCAAACTCACTTCAAACTACTTTTAGTAATACTCGTACAATTCCAGTGTAGGTATTAAAAGCGTGTAACCTATAGGTTAGCATCTATTTTTAGGATATTTATGGTATTATTGAAATTACAATGAATTAAAAGTTCTATGTAGTTCTGATGAAATACGTATTCGGATGGTGAAATTAATTAATTCTGTTTTAAAGGACCGAGAATAGCATTGAAAAGTTCTCATTAAAAAAAGTTGGAAAGCGAATTATAATATATCACGATAAGCCTTCCACAAATACCAGATTTAGTTTCAACAAAAAGTAATATAAATGTTATAAACTTTATTGATCCATGCTCTATTTGGTCCAGAGACTAAGGGATACACTGCACTTGCTTTTAGAGTTCTGGTTTATAGGGTTTCAACTGACCCTGTCTGAGTTCTTTTGCACTGAATTTAAATCGATTTTTTAAACATTTCGAGGTACTAAAAGTTTTGAGGTCTCCGTAGAGTACCTGCAAGCTTGGAGAGCTTTTGGCACTACGCCTCGTAGGAGGGCTAGTGTATGGCAGCTTTGGAGCTGGTGAACCCTATTTCAGAGTCTTCGCCGTAGGTAGAACGGACCTAGACGGATGAGTTGAAGAGGGGAGCTAAGGAGTTTGTAGAGTGATTTTTTACAGAGAATCTAATTCCGTTTGGAGATTTCTTAAGAGACAATCTTACTCGAAATAAATATTTTTAGAAATATTTGTTGTACTGATTATTTGAACTAAAAATACAAGAATATGCTTGTAAATGGCTTAGATGTTATACAATACAATATTTTGGAACGAGTGTTACTGTTGTAAAGAGATCAAATGTTGAGTACACACTCTGGTCATGCTTCTGGATCCTGGTTAATTATATTTCTGTCCATACTCAGGGTTGACGTTCAGTCACAGGCGCGGCCATCGCAGTTACGACGGAGTGTTTTTGACTGCCTGGAATGTTTTTTTAGCGGGACGGCGGCAACTTTGGAAAATGAGATGAATTTCTTCATTTCCCTTGTCGCGTCCTAGGGGATCTAGATCAATGTCATCATCTTTCGTCAGCGTGTATCGATCAGGTCAAAATGTTCCTTTATCGCGCCGCGCTCTCTACATCGCCGGCGCGGTGTTGGGGCCCTCAGTCCACTGCGACATCGTCTTTGGCACTAGCTATGGTCTATTTGGTATTTGACGATTCTTTCCGGCTTAGCGGTCCCGATTGGAAAGTGTAGTGAATTCTTGAAACTCATATATGGATAATTATTATTATAGATTCAATATAATTTGACAACACTTTTAATTGTCACAATATATAAAACAATAAAATTATAAGTACCTAGGCAATTAAAAAAAAAATACAAAAATTACTCATTTTTAATTTTAATCCTATGAAGATGCAATGTTTTAAATTCAATATTTTTTAATATCTAACAAATACTAATAAAAAAAAACAAATCCAGCAAATCAAGGTAATTTAGTAAATTTCAATTATCAATTTTAGTTTCTCAAATTCTTAAAAATTAACAATTTTGTTATTCTGTTATTCTAACAGTCAGTTAAGGTTATCTAATAAATTTACCAGAAATTAATTTTACAGCGTTAAACAGTTCTTTAAGGATTTAATAAAAAAATATATATAAAACAAAAAATAAATATATAATGTTGTTTTCACTACAGAATTTGAAAAAATAAACTATGGTTATATATTTCTAAAGGTTAAAGCAGGTAGGCTGTGTATAAATATGACCGCCACTCAAATTACACTCTGTATAAATTCATAATTTTCCCAAGAGGAACTTATCCCTTAATGTTTTGGAATTGTAAAAGGGGCACTCTGTATATCTAATTTCTTATAGCAGGTAACAAGAGATTCTCTAGAAAATAATTTCACCTCACTTTCTCATTTTTTCCTCCCCCATTTAATTATTTCTTTCTTGAATAATATTAGAAAAAAAAATACATCAACTAAAGCGCAGTCGTATGCGTTAAGGTAAATGTAAAAGTTTCACATAAAATATTTACAATTTTTTTTCTGTAATATCGGTGTCTTATTTCACAGAGTTATCACATTCGACATTTGAAGGATGAGAATAAAAGATATCGGTTTTCTATTTATATCAATATAAGTATAGAATGATTCTACTCTGACAAGTTTCATTAGACATAACCTGATATTTATTATTTGTGACAGTTCAGCTACACAACAGATATTTTTATCTGTTTTACCGTTTGGAAAAATTGTACGTCACATCGAATTTGTAGTTAATTATGAATAGATAGATGCGTACAAAATCAACCTTTTAAAAATGTGAAAGTTATTTTCCGCTTCGAATTATTGAGATTCTGATGGAAACTATTTTATAGAACAGAAAATTTGTTATAAACAGTAATTATTCATTAAAATTAAACTGCCATTGTATTTTTTGAAAAAAAGTCATTTTGACCAACTCTTGACGTGAACATTACACGCTGTTGTTTCTACGAACACACTATTTGTAATTTCTAAAACATATCTAAACACTGGAAAAAGCTTCAAAATGTTTTAACATTTTCACATGATTTATAGTTTCGCGTATTAAAGCGTTAAAAGAGAGTTACTATGTATTCGTGTCGCTTCCATAGCAAGACATTTTTTCAAATTACAGACCAACAAAATTTAACTTTTTTTGGAAGCAGAAACTTAAATATATATTTCCGAAGAATTTAGGTGCGCTGAATCCGAATCTGGCAGCAGAATTGCTCTATCACGTCAGGTTTTTGAGATATCCTAACCTAAAAGTTTAAAAAACACTGTTTTTCGTCATATTTGAGGTTATGTAGTAATGCCATCTATTACATTGAGTCTAAAAGTACAAGGCTCCCTCCTTCGAATGCCGTTGAGTTTGCTCAAATATCTTTTATTTCATTGAGATATCACATGTTGAAATTTTTAAGTTTCTCAGTTTCTTAATATGCGAAAATCTACTAAGGATCCTTTAGACATCAAGCAATCGATTGCAATTCAGGAACTTCATACCCATACGGTTTGTGGGTTTGGAGTTGGTGGATTTGTGGATTTGGAGTTTGTGAGTTTGAGTTCGTATGTATTGAAGGTTTCTGAGTATGAAGTTTCTGAACTGTAATCAATTGTTTGACGTCTAAGTGATCCTTAGCAGATTTTCGCATATTAAGAAACTGATAAACTTAGAAATTTGAACATGTGATATCTCAACGAAAAAAAAAGATATTTGAGCAACTTCAACGGCATTCGAAAGAGAGAGCCTTGTACTTTTAAATTATATGTTTTTTTTTTAAGAATAGATGGCATTACTACATAACCTCAAATATGACGAAAAACAGAGTTTTTTGCAATTTTAGGTTAGGATATCTCAAAAACCTGACGTGATAGAGCAATTCTGCGGCCAGATTCGGATTCAGTGCACCAAAATCCTTCGGGAATGCATATTACTGTATCTGCTTCTTGACCCTTGTTGACCTGTGTTATTGTTTTTTATAGTTGTATCCACGTAGATGATATTTTTCAAGTGAAAAGTTATCATTTTTTTAAGGTTAAACTTTTCCATTAAGGTACCACATAGTACTGTTATAAACAAGCAACTTTGTTACTGATAAAGCATCAAGATTCTTATTTCCGCACATACAATGAATGAACAACATTTTTTACAAACGTCTTTTTACAGTTATTTGAATTGAAGCAATTAATAAATTTAGTCCTCCTCCAAATATTATTTCAGAAAGCATAATCTGAATTACTGATTAATCATATACATTCAAAAAAGCATATGTAAATTTTATTTGAGTTAAGTTCTTTGTATATCAGAACATATATCAAATGCATTCTAGAATTCACATAAAATACATATTTAAAAAATTATGGTGTAAAAAAATTAGCTGACACCCCGTATTTTTGTTTCTTAATTTTATTTAAATAAGTGCATCATTTCACACCGTCTGAATTAACCTAACACGGTGCCAGCGTGAAGTCGATGGCACATTTACCTGCCTAATAAGTTAAAAGCGAGAAAGAGTACTCAGCTACCAGCCAGAACGAACAGTTGAGTCCAACGCAACTCCAGCAGTAGGAAAGTCACCGTTGGAAATAAGTAAGTTTGTGCTAAGTCCAGCTTGTGAAGACTGCGGTACCGCCACCATCGCCGCAGGAACTTGGCGAACAAGCTGTATTTGAAAATTCAGTCCACATCATAGAAAATATAGTACTAACGTAGAATGAAATGTAACATATGAATAATGAAACTGTCATGGCGGCGTCACATGTTAGTTAGCTTCTAAAATAAAAGATGGCGTAGAGAATGCTAACCCTGTCATTTTGGGTTGGTTGGTAAAGCAGTTTGGACTTTGCACGTATTTGAAGTTTGGCTTTCGTTATCTTTGGTTTCTTTGGTTATCCTCTGAAAATTGTAAATTATAGTATTGCAAGAATTGTGTTTATAATTATTTAGTGCTTAAGAGTTTTCTATTTGTTGTTTTATTATACTGGGAATATGATGTGTAAGTTTTATGCTATATAGTTTTATTAAAAACCAAACCCATATCTTTACCAACATTATGTGGAACAGTCATACTCATGTTACTTATATTAATCGATTAGAAACCGTCCACATAAAATGTGTAATTTCATATTATTTAAGTTAAATATAGATAAAAATAATTATGTGTATTATGATAAACTCCAACTAATATTTTATGAAACCTTTGATACTTAGATGCTTACAAAATTTTTAATGGTGAATTGCTTTCTTTATTCAGTTTGAGACAGAAAATATAGTGTTAATATTAAGTTTTCTATGGTTTGAGAGTTCCAAACTATATGAACTATTGAATTTAACCCAATATTGTTCAAATATTCGGTTATACTCTCCGGAAAGTAAGAGTGCATAATTTTTATATTTTTACAGCTTACTTGCCAACTTATCAAGTTTATGAAGCAAATAAAATTGTTGTCATTTTTACTTACAATTAAATAATACATAATAAGAAATTGTTTTAATAGTTCATGCATAACAACATTCTGTATAAATCAATTAGGATTTCTTGTAGATACAAAATAAACTTAAAATTATTAAAAAATGTTTTATTTCCTTATCAAAACCATTAAGAATATCTTGGCAAATATCAAATTTTGAAAAATACTATAATATAATAAAATAATAAGAAGAAATTTTTCTGTATTTATTTGTGGCATTATAAATATTTGTTATAATTTAGATATTTTGCCATAGTTTGAAGAAAAGTGACAATACTGAAAACTTTTGCCTAATAGTGAGATGCCAGAGACATACATCTACATGTATAAGTCTCGTTACGCACTGGAAAAACAAATACACATCACAATAACACTATGACGTTTCTGAAACCTCTAGTTTCGTTAACAAAGCAGAAGTGAATTAGAAAAGTACTGAATATTAGTTTTCGCTACATTTTCTGTTTAACTAAATAATCTATTCTCAAAAGTATTGACACTTGACTATTCCTATTTGTATAAGGGTTTACTTTTAAAATAATACAAGGTGTTAAAAAAAAGAGTGTAAAATATTTCAGGAGGTAATAGTATGAACAAAATAAGCAGAAAAGTCTTAATAAACATGGGTCCGCAAAGTAACGGTTGCGGAGATATGGACCACTATTCGTTTTTCAAACATTTTATTTTATTAGGAATAAACCGACAAAGGAAGCTTTTAACAAACAAAAAACAAAGTTACAGAAGATGTTCAAAGTGCCCTCCGTCCATTTCCAAGCAGGCACGACATCTTCGTCTCAACGATATTCGAACTCTTTCGAAAACACCCTCCTTGGTTTGGATTTCTTGACACTTTTGATTAATCCGTAGCTGCAGCTCTTCCAGGCTATTTACAGGAGTACCATACACTAATGTCTTCAAATATCCCCAAACAAAGAAATCTAGAGGGTTCAGATCAGGCGATCTTGGAGGCCATAAAACAGGTCCGGCCCTTCCTACCCATCTATGTGGAAAAGTTTGGTGTAAATGCTCTCTAACGGCCATGGAAAAATGAGCTGGAGCACCATCATGCTGGAACCACATTTGTTGCCTCTGATTCAAAGGAATGTCTTCCAAAAACTCATACAGTGTGTTCTGCAGAAAGTTGAGGTAAGCAGCGCCTGTTAATCGGTTTGGTAAAACAACAGGACCTAGAAACCTGTCACCTACAATACCCATCCAAATGTTTAATGAAAAACGTGCCTGATGTCCAGATTCTATTAGAGCATGAGGATTTTCGTCGGCCCAAATATGCGTATTGTGAAAATTAAACACTCCATTTCTTGTGAACCCGGCCTCATCAGTAAAAAGAATGTTTGCAAGAAAACGAGGGTCTTCAGCATCATGACGTAGAAACCAGCGGCAAAAAACCAAACGTGCTTGATGATCATTTATTGGATTTAAGGCCTGTACTCGTTGCACATGGTATGGATAAAGCAGTTGCTCGTGAAGGATTCTCCAAACAAGAGGACCACTAATTCCTACCTCGGCTGATATTCTCCGCACACTCGTACCTGGATTCTGCTCTACCAGTGCTAGAATTTCTTCTTCTGCTCTAGGAGTGGATACCGACCTTGGTCTTCCGGATAAATGGCACTGTTTGCTCAAGGAACCGGTATCACGCAATCTTTGGTGAATTCTTCCAAACATGCGTTGTGAAGGAATCTGGCGATTTGGATAAGCGTCAACATAAAGACGTCGCGCTTCGGTGGCGTTCCCATTAGCACGACCATACATGAAATGCATGTCTGTTAATTCTGCGTTAGAGTAACCAGCCATAGCGAAAGAAAACTTGTGCACTGAGAACAACTGTCAAATACGTACTGTTTATTTCACTAAACATCAACCAACTATTATAAGAAAATACACAACGTTTTTGCAAAATAAAAAAAGGAGCTAAAAAACATAAAACATTCCATATCTCCGCAACCGTTACTTTGCGGAACCATGTTTATTGAGACTTATTTTGGTTCATACTATTACCTCCTTAAATATTTTACACTCTTTTTTTAACACCCTGTATATAGAGTATATAAGTGAGAAGTCGTTTGCATACGATAGACGGCGGTGTAATCAGTTCACAAAGTATAAAGTGTTGCCTACTCATTAGGGGCTAAGTAGTAGTAAGCTTCCAAAACGTTACATGACGCTGTTCCGCTGTTTATGGGCAATATTAGAGACATTTCATTCTACGTTAGTCCTATATTTTCTATGATCCACATCGACTCGTCGGAGAGATTAGTTCCATCCGGTAGTACAACAGGAAGACCGAAATGTATAAGAAAATATTACAAGTCCAGGTAGTGAAGAATGCGCAACCGGCACCATCACCGTAGGAACTTGGCTTGAAAACCAGTTCATCTCCATCCGTCGCAGCGATGAGTCCAGTCCGCCAACTCTAGGAAATCGCCGAAAGTAGTAGTATAATACTGTATATAGTACTGAATCGTTAATAAATGTAAATGTTTATCAATTGTGACTTTTATTCATGAGTGAAGTCTAACTCTCTCTAGACCCCTGGACATATCACTGTAGCTGCCCCAGTAGTGGTGTCTCTGCACTACAAACAGAAACTGGCACCTGAAGTAACTGCCGCCGCTCAGGCGTCATAGTAACAACGCGTCACAAGGTAGAGTTTTTTACGGTACGGACCCCGTGGAGTACAGAAGCTTTTAGGAAGCTTGATTCAGCGTGAAGCTAAGAGCGTTAGAGCTCGAGATTTAGGTATTTTTTGTAGAAAAATAATAACTCGAGAAATAAAGTAAACAAATAAATCGTTTATTAGAAAGCTGCTTGTCGTCTTTGATAAAGTTGCTTTTGTTCTACCTGCGTCTCATTCTGCCTTGCCTCGTAATATATTGCAGGCAAAATCAGCGGATTACAAATTTCCATTTTTAATCGATGTGCTATTTACAACTCGCTCGCCGTTCCTGCTTTTCATTTAAATCCCTGTAACTTTCTCTTATACATCCCTGACCTGTAGACCTAATCCTGCTAAATATGTATGGTCCGTATTGGAAAATCAGTTTGTCCAAAGGGTTATTTAATCGGCTTACAGAAAGAAACAGAGCTAGTCCGTGGATATTTTATTAATTTCGATGGATATATCGCTGGAAATATGAAAATCGAGGTATATATTTTGTATAATAAGCCTCCTACACTGCTCGGTTAAAATAAATATATTTACAAGCAAATTTTCAACTTTCAACGTCAAATAATTTTTCTTTAATCTTTGACACTCATATATTGAAACAAAAATCAACATTTGATTTTCACAAAAATATTCGACAGTACCCAAAAGAATTAATCTATAGATCTTTAAAAAGAGACAAACAATTACCATAAAGCTATTAATTTTTATTTTCCTTAAAAGAACAACTTGCATTAATTAATAATGTACAGAAATTCTAAATTAAAACTAAACTCACTTTGTTATCTCTTACTCCTGTTTCAATTTGTAAATCTTGTGAGAATTTTTCCTTTCATGGCTGATCCTCTGAGTTTAAAATTTTCCCCAGGTAGGTTGTTGCTTAATTTTTCTCACTTCTCTATGTGTTCATTTTTTACTCACTATTTCCTTATTATACATTTAACAAATGTTTCATATAAACTTTGAAGAAACACTCTAACGTTACAAATTTTTCCACCATACTGAAACCCGTCTTTAAATCTACTCGTAGTTCTTTTATACTTCTTGAGTTTTCTTTTTATATTATGTGACTTGATTGATTCTAAGTTTTTTAATTCCGTCTTTCACTCTTTCAGTTTTTAAAACTAAATATTTCTAGGTCAGTTTTTGTTGCAGTGGGTTAAAGGTTCCGATGTTATTGAAGTAGATTGAAGGTCCTTGAAGTATTTCGATGAGTTAAATGTCCCGTCTATGTATATTGATGTGTTAAATGTCCCAATATTATTTATGTTATTATAGTTGGTTAAAAGTCCCTTTTGCGATTAATGTGTTTCATGGGTTAAATGTCTCTCTCTATGAAGACTAAAGGGATTCAAGGTCCCGATATTAATTATCCTAGTGGGTCATGCACCCCTTGATGCATACGTATACCTTGCCCGAGTAGAATCTCGCTTGTGTTTATATGCTTTCGTTGGGACCCTGGATTCTAGCTGGCTCACATTTTGTATTCTGCTCATTAATGATTTAATTCATCATAAAATCAATGTAATATTCTTAGTCTAAATAAACCAGAAAAAAAAATCTCCCATATTTTTATTCTTCTTACATGTATAGGAAACAAATTTATTTATGCATTTCTTTTGCATGAAATTTTTAATTTTGAAATTAGATGTGAACATACCTTTTTCAAAATTTAAATTGGTTTATGTTACCATTTCATGAATTTGGTATCTGCAGCCTTCCGGTTTTTTAAATTATCGTAATTTGCCATTTCTGTGACAATCCTTTTTCATAAATTCATCTTATCGTATAAAGGGTGTTCCACCAACAGGGATTCTTCTGTAACTCTGGAACTGTAAAATTTATAAAAAAAAATGGTTTTAATAAAAGTTGCCTGGAATTATGTGGGCCATGTACAGAAAATATTTTTAGCTTTACAGGGTGTTCCATTTCGCGTGGGCGCTACATAACTTTGTTATTTTAGATGGAACACCCTATATATTATTGAATTTTTAAATTCCTGGGTTAATATTAGGTAGAGTTTATTAAATATACATGCTGTTTAAAACTTACTGTTTCGAGGTAATGAGTTGTTTTTGAAAAAAATCACGATTTCAGCTCTCTAAATGAGGCTAGATAACGTCTAAACCGTAAGAGTTAAAAACCTGCAGTTTTCACAGTTCGTTTTGGCATAAATTACTCTATCTTGTCATCTATGAGGAAACGTATACGTTATTCAAACTCGGAAATACTGAGATCTACGTTTAATAATCTTACGAGTTGAAAACCTTTTTTTTCAAATGGAATGACCCATATTAATTGTCATGCGGAAGGCAAAATTGAATGCTCTTTCGACTGTTATAAGGTTGCCCATACTTATCTGTAACAGTTTTCCAGAAAAATCAGGTTCTTTTCTAAAGTCCGAAAAAGTAGGTATGTAACAGCGTCAAGAAGGCCTTGCAATTGTATTAGTACAACGTCGATACATAGGATTTTACAAAAGCACAGTACAGCACATCCTTATCGCATCCAATTACACCAAGAGACTGTAGAAAAGTAGACTTTCAGCGGAGACTGGAGTTTTCTCAGTGGGCACTTGAGATGTTAAATCAAGATGATGATTTTTTTAAAGGGATCATGTTCTCCGATGAGGCTACTTTTCATAAAAATGGTTTTGTTAATAGTCATAATTGCCATTATTATGACACAGTAAATCCTCACCAATTCCGGACAACTCATAACCAACGATGGTCTTTGAACGTGTGGGGAGCAATTTTGGGAACTCATGTCATTGGACCATTCTTTTTTGACCAGCATCTAACTGGAGCAGTTTATTTAAACTTTTTAACAAACACTCTAGAAGATTTGTTAGGCGACATTGCTTTAGCTACACTTCGAAGAATGTGGATGCAACATGATGGTACTCCACCTCACAATACCGCTGCGGTTCGTCAGTTTTTACACGAAACTTTTCCCAACAGATGAACTGGGCGCGGGAGACCAATGCCTTCAAGGATTTATAAAAAGCAAAGTTTACTTTACACCACCAACTACCGCGGAAGATATGTGGCGGCGCATTATAGTATCATTTCAAGAAAGTACCCCAGACATGCTGACCAATGGTGAACAGTCTTTTAAAAACCAAATTCGTTTGTGTATTAATCAAAATGGGGGACACTTCGAACAATTGATGTAAATCAGCGGTCTAAGTATTATTTTCCTTGTTGTGTTCCGAGTTTCAGTTTGTTTCATTTTGCGTTTTGTTTTAATTGTTGTTAGTGGTTTACTTTTATTTGTCAAACCACTTTTTAAACATGCTAGTAAATACACTGACACTGTCAGATAAAAATGTGAGAGAAAAGTGGTTTTGCAAGGCCTTCTTGACGCTGTTACATAGCTACTTTTTGGACTTTAGAAAATAACCTGATTTTTCTGGAAAACTTTGCGCTCTGCTAATTTCATGATAATTCAAGCAGGATGTTTAGCTGTCAATTAAAGTGTATTTGGCATCTTTAATCCAGATTTTATTATTGTTCTTCTTTCTGAATCAATTTTATGCAACCTAGGAAAAATTAAAGAATAGTTTTTCTTCTTAAACTATCTGAGGAAAATAAAAATGGTGGAGTATTAAGACATTGGTGTGTGATTATTTAAAAAGATGCACCCGGTAAGTACGCCATTGGTGAATCTATTAACGTGAAAATTGGCATGTTTATAGAAAGTAATTCAACAAATATTTCCTCTACATAAAAAAATATTTTTCTTTCCATTCACGAGATAATCTGAAAAATCGGATACACCTGCATCTCAAAAACGAAAGAGGTTTGACATCGGGAAATAAATGCTGCACATTTTGAGCAATCGTTACATTAAAAAGTAATAAACAATTACATTTTAATATTATGCAACTGTCAACCTCTTGAAAAATAATAAATGTGGTCAGTCCGCTGGATTCGTCTTTCAGTCACCTTTCCAATGAGGGATCACACGCCATTTGTTACATTTAAAAAAAAAGTTGGATGTGGTTTCCGCCCTCCTTGAAGAGCTACATTTCACATATTGCTTGCAAAAGGTAGGTACATGCATTCAAACGTTGACGTGTCTCGAGATTTTTTCGAAAAATTATTCAGCTCCCCGGTAGCGAATCTATTTCAATTAAAGCCTCCACCCTGTATACTCGTAATTTCAGTTGGATTTGTTTACATTTCAAAACACGCTCAAATAATTTTTTAAGAAACCTTCTAGGTTGCCATATTTAGAACATATACATATTTATAGGTGATACAGACTATGGATACACGAGTTCAATTCGAGTGATCATTAATTCAGAGATTCAGACCCATGTATTATAAATCCACTCCAATTATAGCAGTGCGACCTATCGTATTCAAAAACAGATCATTTGGTAAAGAAATCTTGTATACATCAATATTTTTTGAAGTCGCTCCGAGTCTATTCGACAGATCTAGCGTCCCAACATATTATTTTCAGTGATATAAAGAAATTAGTGATTTTGATTTTGCTTTCACCTTATTTCCTTTCCAATTTGTATTTGACAATTTAAAAAAACATGCCTGCAAAATAATAGGCTAACTTACTTTTCCTTCACTTTTCTTATATACTGTGTGTCCCAATTGAATATATTGTAAAAGGTAAGAGAGATACTAGGATAAAAACAATTGACTGTACGCTGTACGCGTTAAATATTGACAATCTTTTTCTAGTTGTGTGTCAAATTTTATTTCAATTCGTTCATTATGTAGTGTTTTATGAAGAGAAAAAAATGAGCTTTGTGAAAATAGAATATGGCTGTAACATATCATTTTTGCCAAAAATATGTTTCATTTAGAATCTTTAGAAGCATCTCGAATTTACACTGAAATGTATCGCGTTTCTAATACCCTTCCTATTTGAAATAACATAATACAAAAAAGAATAATTGGTGTATTGTAATTGGTAATAGCGTTGATTTCCTCACTCAACTATAATAAGCAATAATTATTTGTAAAGCATTAGCATGTGTTTTTTATTAATGTTTTAATAATATTCATTTATTTGTTCAATTTTGCAAATAACCAGATATGATTTTTACCTATCATCTTTTCTACAGAGTTCAGACTATGTATCACGAGACTACAGAGATATCGTTAAGTATGAGAGATACAGAGTGACGCAAATTACAAAAAAGTTGCACAACAATTTTTTGAAACTTTTGCAGATATCAGGTCTCGGATGAGCTGAATGAAGAAAAATATTACAAATCTGTGAAAAACTATTATATAATTAGTAAAACAGAATAGTTGATTCTCAGTTCTAATCGAACTATAACAAACTGAACAGCAATTTACTATGAACTAAAATGGAAGTAACGTTTAAATTTATTCTTGTAGTTAAGGAAAAAAAGTTAATTAACGCAACTCAAAAGCAGTGAAAAATATAGAATACCTTCTCTACTGTAATTAGTTGGGCTTCACATGTGTGAAAAACGAATTTCATTAAATTATTTTCTACAAAAAAATATGTAAGTTATAGCCCAAAGTAAAATATATTCCAGTAGTTGTTTCATTATATTTCAGGTATTTCAGAAAAACGTTTGTATATATAGTTTACTATATCCCTGCAGTTCCCCTGTAGTCTGCAAATAGTTATAATCTTATATAAAAAAGTATACCTTAAATAAAAGAGACATAAAAGAATGAATCTGAATTAAAATAAGTATAATATATAGTACACCCCTGATTTATTTTTCATATTTGAATACATGAACAAACCGTAATTACAAATATCACAAATAACCCAGTTTCCTACAAGACTATCTCGTGCTGCCATAATTCTGCAACCTAAATTGGATGCCTTTCATCACTAGTTACTTGTTTTGTTACTCTAACAGGCCGGTAAATTGGAAATCGGTGCACTGCTACCGAATATGCGATATTAAATCGTTGTTGCATAAAATTATACGAAACGAAAGTAAATACAAAGATGTATACTTATTCTGCTTCCATCTGAAGATTCAATCTTATTATTTCTAAGGTTTCGACTTTAACGTATTTGAAATATACTTTGAAATTAGTTATCTCGAATAAACAATTTTTCTAATTTATCTTAGCCCTAAAATTACGTTATTTTTTACACTTGTTATCTTGTATTTTTATAAATTTCATCTAGATGAGATAACAACGAAAAGTTAACAAATTAATTTAACATTGCTGCGATTAACAAATTACAATTTTTTGTACTTTTGTAAGCATTTTCCCGTGATTTTAATTACACACTTACATTGCACTTCCTTAGCCATAGCTAGGAATCTTTGACATATCCTTGTTGTTCTCGGGCTAGTCGTCGAAACCGCTATTCAGAAGTGGTGGTCCAAACTGTCTACTAGGATACTCTGACTCCAGGCCCAGAAAAATACAATAACGCTCTAACAAGAATTCGCAGACTTATTTTGAATATTAGCAATAAAAGTCGACCACGCAGTTAAGCTCAAACTGTTCATCTTCCGTCATAGTTGAAAGCAAAAGCAAGAAGCCGAGGCTGTGTTTAGACAATGGAATACTAAATGCCATAATAGAGAACCGGTCATCAACGTTACCATCCATCCAGGACAACCTGACCAGTGGGGAACATACGAATCTTTTCTCTAATCGATTTAAGGAGCGGTTGTAAGTAGGATAATCACATCACAGATTCTCGAGATACGTTGTACCATTCAATGTGAGCTATACGAGTCGAATGAAGTGCCGACTATCTTTCAATGTCTCATGATACACGAGGTTCCCCCGTGGTCTTGTTTACTGGATTCAAAATGAGCGAATAATTTCACAAATCAAACATATCCATGTAATCGAACTTTTCCTTGAACCAGGCACAAAATGGAATTTCCAGAGGTTCCTTGGCACAGTCATTTGGGAACAACCCAGGTGACCCGGTTGACTAAGCTGCTGAAGAAGAATGCTCACTTCCGTTGAGCACAAGAGTGCAGCTAGGATCCTCACTACATCAAACAATCCGCCGCTCAGCCACTTCAATTCCATCGCCTCGATACGTCCATTGCTGCCATACATCCTATAGACAGATGAGGGTATGGAAGGCATCGGCCCAGTCCTGAATCAGCAGACTGCTGATAACCAACACGACGCTTACGACAACTGAAAAAATATCACATTAGTGAAGTCGAAGCTTTGACAGTCATATGGGTAACCTGCCGATATTCGAAATCTACTCTCCGACATATATTTTACAAAAAACACGAACAATATGTCGTTGTTGTGGTTGCACAAAAGTAGAGAAGCTAAAGTAAAGTCGACTCGCTAGTCACTGATGTTGCAGTACTTTGTCGAAATTGAGAACTACCCAAGGGAGAACAACCAACTTTCAGACCTCAACCACCTCCAGTTTCCGTCGAAACTCGGACCAACTTGAACAGGACCATCAGAATTTGGACGAGTCAACACCCTGAACGACGACGAACTTCGCCAATCAGTGATAGAAGCCAAAACTCATCCATTGCCGCCGCGCTCTGCAACATTGTTCGCGACAATCTTTTATGGAAGAACTACAACCAAAATCAGCAGCAGTTAGTTGTACCCCACAGAATGATGCATGCCAGCACGTCCTTAACCTTAACTTTGACCTACCAATTTGAGTACTTTAACAAATATTTTATTTATCATTAATAAAAAAGAGTGAATGCGGTGTAATGGTAATGTAACTACAAATTACTAGATTTTCCCATCATATTGTTCTCAGAAAACAATAAAAAGTTTTCCATCTGGATCTACGCGTGTTTGTTATTGTATTAAAAACTCGCTGTCAAAGATCATCTTCATTTTCAATTTCTGTAACATAAACTAAACTTTTCATGTGGACCCAGAAATAGAATAGGATTTAGGCCAGGTGTTTGGGCCAGCCAGGTATTATACCCATTTCTTCTTATCCAGTGATCTTTAAAGATTTATTTTGAATCATCTGAAACAGATATGGATGCAGTAACTGCTTCGATGCATTCTGTATTGGACACTTGGAGTTACAAAGCTCCACGTTGGGACATCTCAACAAATATTTGTTCTATAGACGTCTTTGGGGAGCACGATCTTCATAATGAATTTATTATTCGGCATTAAACCAAATACAAAACGAAAAACTAACAATTAAGCATAATAGACAAAAACACAGAGCCCACTTGATCTACTTTCTCGACTACGATCCTCAGCTGTCACTATCTCTGTTGGCGTTGTTGTCAAATTTACTTTTTTATAGACAATTTATGAGCAGAAACTAATGGCATTGTAAGAAACAACTACTCTGCAGACTACATGTATACAGTAAATACCAAATACCTTCATGCACCAAGAAAATTGCTAGACATAGACCGGTTTCGAACTTATTAATTTTCATCAGTACTAGTTATAGGAGAGACTACCAACTAGCTATTTTGGATGTCTACCTCGACAGTCAAATCATTATTAATGAAGATTAAGCAGTAATAAGTATTTTTTTCTCAAAAGCTGTTCACATTAAGATCAAATTTTTTGTTTACTTGAATTAAATCTCTCACCTGTTAAAATAATAGAAGCCAAACCCATTACGATCTGTATTTATTCCAAAAAAATATTATACACCCCTTACTCGAAGCGTGAATCATAGATAAAAAACGAAACTTAAAAAAATATCTAATAACCATTAGAGGGCGGGTAATCGCTACAGAAGGGGATAAATCAGGCTTTCAGTCGACTTCCTTTTGTGGAAGCTGAAAGTGTTCATCGTCGCGCAGTAGCTGAATCATTAAGTGATAAATGAGGAACATCAGGGACACTTTGTCAAGTGAAAAACTACTGAAGTTTCAATTTACCTAACGTAGCTCCTCTAAAATATTTCCGTGGTACGTGCTACGCGCTCAACAAATAACAAGTCTTTTATTCGGTTCTCCCGACTCAAATGATTATTGATCGACTATTAGCGACAAGATGCAGTCGCATGAATCTACTCCGTGTTCCAGAACTGATTGTAATTGTAACAAATATGAGATTAAATTTAAACCGTTGCCATAATAATTTCGATAAATTTTACCTTGGAAACAACAATATGCACTTTACAGTTTAATAGTAACATTATTATTTAATAACAAGCAAACAATAGTACATTAGTTGCAGGTGTCTAATTTTAAGCGCTAGTGCCTAAATTTAAATAATGAGCAATCAGTATTATAAGAAGTATAATTTAATTCAAATGTTTTTAGAAATTGTCCAGTTAATTCCCGTATACATTTTTGAAAAATGTTATTAAATAATTTGTATTAATTGTTAACTGACAATTTATAAGGCTGTGATGGCAGAGTGGTATCCAATACACGCTTGAGTAATATTTATCACAACGGTTACAACTTATGCTTCAGTCCAATAGCACACACGAGCACACAAAAAAAGCTATGATGGTACGAAGTACCTATGTATTAGAATAAATAGGATAGGTATACTGTACAGTACTATTTTCTTGGGACAGCAATCCTTGTTTCTTGTGTTTAGGGGATAGTAGAGATGGAAGAATCACAAAAAACTTGGCCTAACCGATTAAATCTGAAACCAGGATTTTTAAATGTTACTCAAGCATTTTTGTCCATACAAAATCCTACTTCCTTCACTCCACATAAAACGTGGTCTAATGAAACGTCTCGTTAAGGTTTTGGACAAAGAAGGTAAAAGTTACGAGTACTTGGGAGATAAATTTTCCGAAATCAACGATACTAAATTGAAAGAGTATATTCGACATACCTCAAATTCGGAAAATGTTGCATGATGAAGGTTTTGTATTGAAAACAAATGAAACTGGGATGACTCCATGGTAGCTTCAAAAATGTGACAGAAAACTTTTTGGGTAATCACAATTATAAAACTGTAATAGCTGAAACGCTCGCACTCAAAACTTAACATCTAAAATCTAGGCAACCATGGATGTGACAAACTTTTGACAACCTAATACTGTTGGATAGGGAATAAAATAACTTTTCATTTCATAAAAAAATCTTTGTTATAGACAAATAACAGATGAGGGTATATATTTCTAATACCGGATACTAGACTATGGTGTTAGATTTTTCCTCCGTTTCTATGTCATCAAGAACCTACAAACATCAACAATTCTCTTCCCTTCAAATCATAAAATAGTATATTACGTAATAAGTGTTGTAAAAAGCATTTTACGCACGAATGGAAAAGTTACGCGTAGCGGCGAGTGCGTAATTCTATGAGTGCGTAATTGCATTACACCACGTATTACGTACTATACTTTACCTACGACCACTACTTTAAATACTTAAAAACACATCGTCTGCGATCAATGCAAGATTCCTATTACGTCGTACGGTAAAAAAACGCACAGCTTGGTAAAAAAATCGCACAGTTTTCCTAGCAACCGCCTAGCAACGGTCATTACAAACAGTATTGTATTGGCTGTTGCTAGGCGGTCGCTAGGAAAACTGTGCGATTTTTTTACCGTACGTAATTGGAATCTTACATTGATCGCAGACGGTGTGTTTTTAAGTATTTACAGTAGTGGTCGTAGGTAAAGGTTTAAACGCTATTAAAATGAGCAGCTCTAGCGAGGAGCTACCAGATACCATCGTAGAGGCCGCAAACTCTGCAAGTTTAAATTTATTGCTCGCTAAATCTGAACAAAAAAATATGCATTAGAAACAACATAAACATTTTGAATACGGGTGCCGGCCGCAACAAAGGGGTAAATAGTATCAAGGAGGAGGTGTTCCTAGCCTATTTTGCAAATGTACGATAAACATTTCAGCCAAATACTTTATGTAGTAAGTACTTTGTGTTAAAAAGTGCCCTTAAAATAAAAAAAAACTTGGATTTGAGTAAATATTGCAAGCTAACATCGTTTATAAAGAAAGCAAGATGTAGTATATCGTCCGAAAATGGCCAAAATTTTGACAAAAGTAAAGTTTCCAGATTTATGGAAGAAGCACCTGATCAAATTCACCACCTTTTAACCACCAGTTTTGGGTTGGCCGGCGCTTGCAGGCGCGATGAGCTTTGCAAAATAATGGTTGATCACATAGAGGATAAAGGAAATTTGATAGTCGTCAAAATTCCTGACAGTAAAAACAATACTTCAAGAAGCTTTGTTAACCAATCCAATGAAACAAATAAGGGATATTAATTACAACTCTATAAATATGCAAATTTGCGAAAACCATACACTCCGCTCAGACGTTCTTTTGTGCAGTATAGACAAGAAGCATGCAATATTCAATGTGTTGCTATAAATTAATTCGGTAAAATGGATTTGGAAATAGCTGCATATCTATAACTGAAAAATCCACAGCAGTAGATATACAGGACATGGTTTCCGTCACTCCTCGGCTACCATGTCGGCCGATTCTGGAGCAGGAATCACTAATGTCTACGGACTCGGAGGACGGAAATCGACGACTGCCGCCGAGAGCTACATTGGTGATTCGACAAACCAAAAAAAAGGGTATGTCGAATAAAATATTTTCCACGAACAACAGCCTTTTTGCGTTAAGTAAACCTTCATCAAGCCAATGACGACTACTGCCTTTTTGCCTTAAATCAAGCCACATAAACAACTGCCTTTTTGAGTTAAGACAACCTTCATAGACCCATTTGAATAACTGTCCTGAGTTAAATCAACCTTCATCAAGCCATAATATTAACTGCCCTTCCGTGCTGTCAGTGTTCATCAAGCTGTACCATAATAGTCCAATTAACTAAGCCTTTAAATCGAAATTTTGCCAACTTGGCTGAATTTTTGATATGAGTTAGTTTAAGGTATATTATAACAATAAGTGAGAGTAATTTTTTGTTCAACCCCCGGCCAAGGGTGGAAAAAGATAAAACAAAGGGCTTTTTCAAGATAACTCAAAAAGGGTAAGAGCTAGAAAAAAAAGTTGTAAAGCAGACAATTCTACATAAAAATGGTCTCTTAACTTTTTCTTGTACTATTACAATTAACAGAGTTAGGGAGGCTAGAAGTTAAGGGAAGATTTCAGAAATTTAAAAAAAATCATAACAAACAGAAAAATGATTGAATTTTGTAATTTTTTTTTTCAATCTGCTCTAAAATATGTAACTTTTCTTTTCAGAGAAATAGATATATTTTTTAATTTTTAATAAGAAAGTTATAACAAAAAATCAAATTTTTAATCGTTAATTTTAATGATTTAACGAAATTAAATTTCTGAAATCTTCCCTTAACTTCTAGCCTCCCTAACTCTGTTAATTTTAATAGTACAAGAAAAAGCTAAGAGACCATTTTTATGTAGAATTGTCTGCTTTACAACTTTTTTTTCTAGCTCTTACCCTTTTTGAGTTATCTTGAAAAAGCCCTTTGTTTTATCTTTTTCCACCCTTGGCCGGGGGTTGAACAAAAAATTACTCTCACTTATTGTTATAATATACCTTAAACTAACTCATATCAAAAATTCAGCCAAGTTGACAAAATTTCGATTTAAAGGCTTAGTTAATTGGACTAATAAGCCACCCATTAAACGAACTGTCCGGATTTGCAATCAATTTGCAAAATGTCAATAATTCTTCTTTTGTTATAAATATTATGAACAAATAATTTTTTATTTATATATTTATTTATTTATTTATTTATTTATTTATTTACTACACTACAAAAATATACAAGTTAACAGATTAAAAAAACCTTAAAAAAACAAGCATAAAGTACAGAGTTTAAAATGAGAACAACTACAATTATTTCATAAAATCAAGATCTAAAACTAAGCAAAAAAATGCATGTCTTATGTCTATAGGTTTGCAGCAAAAAATATCAACCTTATTTTGAAAAGTGAAATGATTATTACACATGACAAACATTGGAGAATTAGAATGTGCATTAGTTTTAAGATTAGATAGATGAAAGGTAGAAGAACGTAAGCGGGTGGACAAATTTGGCAGTGCTAAGCCAACATGGCTGAGAAGCTCGAGAGAGTCAATTATATTGTGTAACAATTTGTACAAATACAAAACCGAATAATATTTACGACGTAACACCAATTTAGATAATTTAAACCTCGTTAACAATACGTCCTGAGAAAATCTAAATGTTGGATAGACTACATCATTCTTAAACCATAAATACTTAGCAAAACGTCTTGGAGGCTGTTCGGCCTTCTTTATATGAGATGGGCTAGGAGATGGTATAGTATGCGCTCCAAACGATAGAAGCGTATTCGAGCTTCGACCTGACCAATGCATTATATAAAAGAATGAGAGTATTACACCTCTCAAAATTATGACTATTGCGAATTGAGAAACCCAAATTTTTATTAACACTGGCTACAATACCCTCAATGTGATTAGAAAACAAGAATTTAGCCGAAAACAATACCCCCAAGGTCTTTAAATTGTGTGACTGCATTAAATGCTTGGCCGTCAAGCCTATAATTGAAACTCGCTGGTCTGAGCTTCCGTAAACGCAATGGAATTGCATTTATTTATATTTAAATATAAATTATTTTTACCGCACCAATCATTGACTATATCTAAATTATGCTGGAGCAATGCACAGTCATCTACAGAATTTATTACAGTGAAGAGTTTCAGATCGTCAGCGTACAACAAACTCCGACAGGTGAGGTCAGATATGATATCATTTATAAAGATATTAAATAGTAGAGGTCCGAGTACCGTACCTTGAAGGACTCCTGAAGTAGCTACGATCTCTTCAGAACTAAAACCACGACACTGAACTGACAAACATTTAAATATGAATTAAAAAATTTCAAAATATCTTAGTCCAAAGTTAGATAATTTTTGCAACAGAATACCGTGGTTTAGCCTGTCAAATCCCTTCGAGAAATCTGTATAAATGGCATCAACCTGACCATCAGTTTCAAGTTTATCTGAGATGAACTACGTGATGCAAATTAAATTACTTACTGCCGATCTACCCGGCATAAATCAATGTTGGTCAATACATATTTGTGACTTAACTTGAGAAAATAATATGTATTTCATGAAGAACTCTTTCAAAAGTTTTACTAAAATTATTTAATATAACAATAGGCCTATAATTGTCAACACTTTCTCTATCTTGTTTTTGTATTCCTAGATTTTTTCGACACAACGGGAAATGTTTCTCGTTGTGAGAGACAAATTAAAGAGCACAGACAATGGATAAGCCGAAACAGACGCACAATGCTTCAGCAGGAACCCCGGAATCCCGTCATACCCTTTCGTATTTTTTGGTTTAGTCTTTTTCAATGCTCGCAATACTTAGTCTTCCGAGTTGTAAGGCAAAGACAAACAAGGTTCATTTTGAAAAGCTTATTCATCATAATTAAATTCAGAAGATAAAGTGTAAGCATCGTTAAAAAAAGAGCAAATTAATTCACAATGTCCTGAGGTTCATTGAAGATTTTATTATTGTACCTCATAGATTGGGGAATATTACTGGTATTCGTTTTTAATGTATGTCCAGAAATAGTTCAGATTAGATTACAGTTGTCTTTGAATTTCCCCTGTATACAATCTATATGTCCGATCAATATCTTGCTTTATTGCATTCCTTAAGTTCTAATAGAGTTTATAAATTCTTGCTCATCACCATTTGCTTTATAATTATGCCAGATTTACGATTTTTATAATAGCACTGTTAAACCAGGGTGGATGCTTAGATTTTTTTGGCACAGTGATGGGAACACTATTACTAAAAACAGAGTTTAACGTACAATAAAATTTTTCGCATTCTACATTCACGTTCTTATAATTGCGCTAAGAAGGAAAAATCTACTCTACTAATATCTTTATATAGTTGTAGTCCAGTTGGTAGAGGTTCGGCCTGTGTCAAACCATCCCGCTGTTATTTAAAGAATATTACTAAAAAAAAAAAAAATTTACACTATTAAATTGTTAATCACTTTTTTTCCTGATAAAATACTTTGTCAGCAAATTAGCCTGTTATTGTACTCATCATTTAAAGTATTCCTGTGTAGTTATTTCCGAGTTATCAAGAAAATGTCACCAACAGTAACTTTTCTGCCTCTGCCGACTGGACTATTGGTGGAAATTCACTTTACGAAAGTTAAAAGACGGAACTGAATTCAAGGGAAAATGTTTACGTGTATAAAATAAATTCCATAATACAGACAAGGATAATGACTCTCAACACGCAATAAAGGATCATTACAATTAAAAGCTTGTGCTGGAGTTCTACTAAAACCAAATCAAGTATTCGACCATTGTCATTAAGTAACTGGTTTTGCTGACTTAAGTTTAAAATCACGCAGAGGCAGAATTGCAAGAGTGACATAATATAATTGTTAATTTTTGTCGTATAGTTCTTTCTTTCAAGTTCAGTTAAAAATTATTGAATAAATTATAATTTTTTTATTTTTGTTGTAATCTGATATGAAGTTCGTAGGGAACATTTTGTTCCTAACGCGTGCACAAAGTGCCTTTTTCGCACGCAAAAACTTATCCGAACTCCGCTTCGCGTCGTTCGTCTAACTGTATTTACGTGCGGAAAAACAACACTGCGCACTTGTTATATAGGAAAATAACTATATTTTCCTACCGGCATGCGGCAGTGTATAAATTAGTATTTTGGCACTGCTGTAGAAAATCTTTTTTTTTTATGAAGATAAATATTTTCAATATAAGATTTGTGGTTTATAGCACATTAAATTAAAAATTGTTTCCAAGTCCATAAGTTGTTTACTCCCGACCCCATTGTCCGACGATGGAGTAGAGAGTTTATATTTCACATTCGTCACTTAATATCTTTTTCCTTTATTTCGCAGCACCAAGTACACAATAAGAGAGGACCGTAGCGGCTACAAAGTATTTATGTGGCTGGTGATAAAATCCTTTGCACCGGGCGACGTCGGTACGTACAACTGCGTATCGACTAACTCACTAGGACGCGCTGAGGGAACACTCAGATTATACGGTAAGCCTCTTACATTTAGTAGTTGCCTAAGTAGTTCGAGGTAATGGCGCTCCCGATGGAAAATAATCTGCCCTCTGGCGTAGCACAAGCCTAATGTGTAGAATCATATTCTATACTTGCTTCACCGGCACTTGAGCTAAGTTAAACTGCTTCGGGATTGGAAAGTATAGGCTTGTGTGTTATTAGTGACCGACTGCCCTTGTGGTAGATGTCCCTTCTTCTCAAATTTAAAATATAAGGTCCTATTAATACATCACGAGCGTATAGAGGAGTGACAATAAAGCTACCTTTAATTTTTTTTAATGCTCCTCCTAACGAAGATATGTATTATTCCCCTCAACGAAGATATCGATCCTAGAAATTTACGTTTTGGGTTCTAATTTAAATCCACCTAATGAAATGTTAGCGTAGTGTGTTACAGATAAGTACCTATGATTTGATGTAAATACCGGTCCTTTCCATTGCAAGGTATTAAGAAAGGTTGCCACACATATACCATCAAACTGAAAATATTATGTTTTAGATAGGTACTTAGATTTTCATTTAAAAGTTCCAATCTTCGTTTATTTCGATATAAAATGTTATGTAAATCCTTAGTTCTTTCGTTATTTAATTATGCTGATATTATCTATGGTCCCTGCATTGATTCCATCACTCGTAATCGTATCCAAAAGGTTCAAAACTCTTGCTGTCGTTTAGTTTTCGGATTAAAAAAGTTTGATAGAATTTCTGAGAATTTAAAAATTTCCTATGCGTTACCTCTTGTAAATTCACCTGGTAAACTTTGTCCACCGCTTATTATTAACTGGGGAACCTTCTTATCTTCTTTCCAAAAAACCATATCGTTATACCTGGCACAATGTTAATATAAAATCAGTTAAGAACTTAGCTATGCCAAGACACTATATTTCTATTTTCCAGAGGTCATTCTCCTATAATTCCTTTATCAAATATAAAAAATTTGACAAGGAACTGAAAAAATTGAGTTGTTAAACTTATAAGCATACTTGTAATTCTGAATGGGCCAGATTAAAAGTTATATGATTTGTAAGACGGTTTTTTTTATATTTATATATTTTATACAGGGTGTCCCGGAAATGGTGGGCAATCTCTCGGATATGGATAGATAATGAGAAAATAATGTCACAAGTTCATATAAAATTCTTTCCTCCGGGCTCACACTGTAGAGTTATTAGCTCTTCAAGTTGAGAATTAAAAATGTTTTTTTATGCTGTAACTTGTATTTTTCAATAAATTTTGAAAAATTTTTGGCTGGATCTATAATTTTTTAAGCTGCTTTGAATGATAATATGAAATCCTCGATAATAATTATAATTTGTTATAAAATTAAATAAATATTAATGTCTTTAGGTCAGTTTGCTCCTGTTACTGCAAACAGGGGTGCCCGCGAACAGCACGTACAGTTGAAGTTGAGGAAAATATACTGGACGAAGTTGCTGCTCATCCAACAGTTAGCATTAGGTCATTATCTTCTTTTACCAATGTTCCAAAGACCACTGTTGCAAGAATCCTTAGAGAACAGCTTCTTCACCCTTACCATACCCAAAAAGTGCATGCTCTTAATTCTGATGATTTTCGTGCAAGAGTACAGTTTTCTCAATGGTTTCTTCACAGACATGAGCAAAATCCTATGTTTACGAGATTAATTCTGTATACTGACGAAGCAAGTTTTGGGAGGAATGGAGTTATTAACTCCCATAATTTACATTATTGGTCTGATGAGAACCCACACGCTATTATTGAAACTAGGCACCAAAGACAATTTTATGTTAATGTTTGGAGTGGAATTATTGGTCCTTACTTATTGGGTCCATTTGTGTTACCCCCTAGACTGAATGGTCAACGTTACCTAGATTCCTTGTGCATCAATTACCACAACTCTTAGAAGATGTTGATCTTGAAACCAGACATGCACTGATATTCATGCACGATGGGGCGCCGCCTCACTTTAGTGCTGCAGTAAGGGACCATTTATACGAGGTATATCCTAATCGCTGGATAGGTCGCGTTGGACCTATTCATTGGCCTGCCCGAACTCCAGATATGAACCCACTTGACTTTTTCTTTTGGGGGCACTTGAAAAATCTTGTTTATTCCACACCTGTAACCACTAGAAAAGAATTAAAAGAAAGGATTTTTTATTGTGCAAATGAAATACGACAAAATCCTGAAATGTTATGGAGAGTGCAACAGTCTTCTGTTAAACGAGCTCGTATTTGTATAAGAGAAGGTGGAACTAATATTGAGAATTTATTATGAATTATATTAGTTACAAAATTTTGATTGTCATGCACTTTTCGTTTAGTTAGTTTAGTTAAGTCCAAATTCTCATAATTTGGAACACTGCTATTGCAAATTATTTGTCCTTTATTCTGATATGTAAAAGCCAACTACGATTAAACCTGTGTTTCTGTTAAATAAAATGTCTCAAATTAAACAGTACCGTTGTCTCTAAACTTGTTTTTCTGCAAACGTCATTAAGGTATAATTTTAACGCATGCTGTCAGTCAATTTCATTTTATGATACTAGTGTTAAAAGTGAATTATTTTTAGCACTAGTGTTAAAAGTAAGTCATGTGATTTACCTTTAAGACCACTGTTATAAAATCACACTTTAGAAACTGTCAGTACACGTTAAAAATTATACAAAATTATATTTTATGGATATTCAACAAGTATACGTAAAATACCATAAATTTTTATAAAATGATGGAAAATTTGGGGTATAGTGGAACAAAATTTTTTTTTCTAGAAATTTTGGTGGGGGGTGCTTTGCCCCCGGGCCCCCATAATTATTATCGAGGATTTCATATTATCATCCAAATCAGCTTAAAAAATTATAGATCCAGCCAAAAAATTTTCAAAATGTATTGAAAAATACAAAAGTTACAGCAAAAAAAACATTTTTAATTCTCAACTTCAAGAGCTAATAACTAACAGGGTGAGCCCGGAGGAAAAAATTTATATGAACTTGTGACATTATTTTCTCATTATCTATCCACATCCGAGAGATTGCCCACCATTTCCGGGACACCCTGTATAGAGGTTTAGGTTGATTGTATGTTAAAACATACTTATTTTGTATACATACTTTGTTTTTTGTAATTCGATACATGTTTATAGGTTATGTGTAAGAGTAGATCACAGCTAAACATCGTCTATTTACATGTTTTATTAATAAAGACGACTATTATTATTAATCGTCAAACTTGACGATCAGGAAAAATTGTCATTTAACTTTAGATATTGTTTGCTGAGTGTTTTGGACATGGTCGGGAAGTTTTCTTTTAGAACAAGTTGACATGTTAAGTTTCTGTAAAGGAAACTACAGAAGTGTTGAAGAATATCGGGGAAGATTTACAAATGGTGTAACTCCCCATAGAGAAACATTTTCCAATGTTGAAAGACTGGCTCCAGAAACAGGCAAGTTTTTCAGTAACACACGAGAACGTGCTATTGCAATCAGGACATAAGACGAAGAACTTATTTTGAATACAATTGAAGATGACCCACATATTAGTACTAGAATTCTATCTCACCAAACCAGTTTATCGCAAACTCCCCATAGAGAAACATTTTCCAATGTTGAAAGATGGGCTCCAGAAACAGGCAAGTTTTTCAGTAACACACGAGAACGTGCTATTGCAATCAGGGCATAAGACGTAGAACTTATTTTGAATACAATTGAAGATGACCCACATATTAGTACTAGAATTCTATCTCGCCAAACCAGTTTATCGCAAACTTCTGTGCACCGAGTGATCAGACGTAATCTAGTACACCCATATCATATCCAAAAAGTGCAAGAATTGTTACCGAATTATTTGGTTAAAAAGTGAATTTATTGTCAGTTTATTTTACATCAGGTATTAATTTTCAAAAGAAAATTCTCTTTACTTTCACCCGCACAGGTATTACAAATTTACATAATTATCATGAGTATTCCCAGTGGCGGTTTTACCATAAGAGCTGCGGAGCTGCAGAACACATAAAATTTTATGTATTTAATCATATTAAATATCAACAAAATATGTAAAGAATACAAATGTACTCGCGCTAAAATAAATCTAGGAGCTTATATTATTATTTATTGCGACGCGAGCTACGCTCCTTAATATATGCAACCTCATATACACAATGTGTGGACAGCGAACACCGAGATGCGTCCTTTGTTTTTATTGGCTAATCAGGCTTGTGACGTCGTGACCCACGTCACTTTTACATGGGCTTTTGTGGCTGCAAACAACGACAGCCACCAGGGTTGCCGTTTTGCCAGTAATTACTGGCATTTGCCAGGAATAAAGAGTCCTGCCAGTAAATTTGCCAGGATTGACTTAACGTCAGAAATTTGCCAGGGGAGCAACATTTTCAGGGATGTCGATTTGCAAATAACCCCCAACATTTGCATTATTGCATTTGTTATTAAAAGATCATAAATAAGCATCACAGAGCACAGAGATTACTTTAATCAGTTTTAAGAATTTCGATTTACGATATCACCGCTAGATGACGATGTATCATGCTTCTTTACTATTATATTTTGTCTAGTGATGGGCATAATCGGATGATTTGAATAATCGGAAAATCGGTATTCGACTATTTCAATAATCGGATGATCATCCGAGTAATCGCTCAAATGTTTGTGGAACGGTATGAGGAACTTGGAACGGTATGTGGAACTGAGATTCGGCTTGTTGGACATATCCGCGATCCGCGGCCGCTCATATGTAGGGAAGATTCCGTATATCGCGCGTCGATTCTATATACTATAATATTTTTACATTCGCAAATGTAGGGGTCACGAATTTGATCGTTGTAAAATTATTTTTCAAACATTCTTGTCAATTGTGAGGTTATTTTTACGTAGGTATTTTATTTTATTTCTGTTAAATGTTTTTACGATCGTTGTACCTATCATACATTAATTTTATTTTCAATCAAAAATGATTTATTTTTGTTATTATTAGAGGCACAATGTATTATTAATTTTTTGATATTTTATTTTTGTATTTTTATGTTTATTTTTCTATATAATATATTTATTTTGTGTTTTTGAAAATAGTTACGTTTTTAATATTTTCACCCCAATAATTTATTTTTATTATTAGTGATTTCTCCATCTATCCTCCGAAGAATTTAAATTTCGGGCAAATAGAAGTAAAATAAATCAAGGCGTGCGGCAGTCCACTGTACTCGCCTACCCTCCGTACACGTAATGAGCTAGGACGCGAAATTAGATTACCCGATTCGACCGATTATTATTCGACCGCGGTTGGCATCAGCTTCGTAGTCATCTTCTCAAATCGACGATTATGCACTGATTATGGGATTCGAGTAGTGACCGATTATCATCCGAATTCTTTTTTAATAATCGGAAGGTTTCGATTATTTCAATAATCGGATGATCGATTATTTTTCATTCGAATGATCTCATCACTAATTTTGTCACACTTGGCACTCGGCAGCGATCCTTGTTTAATGTTTAATATTACAGGTTACAGAGTGATAGTGATAGCTATTTATACACTGACGGGATACGACGGTTAAGACAAAGGTAATAATCACCAAAATAATAGATTAAACTATTAAATTGCCAGGAATTGCAAGTAATAATATAATTAAGTTTTGCCAGGAAATGTCAGGAATGCAATCAAGTTTCGTCAGTAATTTCGTGTCGACCTAGTGGCAACCCTGACAGCCACTGCTGCAGTAAATGCAGTAATATTTCGTACGTGGTATGTGCTGGTTTATTTCTACGAGCGGCACGTGTGAATATTTTCGTTTAGGCGTCTACGAATATTATAGTTATTAAAATGAATAGTGTTTCGTTTTTACAAAAAACTTTATTTGGTTCTCTGCGTTATGAGGATAAACTAAAAATAAAAGAATTAAATTAAATTATTAATTAATAATTAATTAATTATTAATAAATTAAATTCAATTAAATATTGAAGTTAGTGGAACAAACCGAAGTAAGTTATAAAAGACAATTTAACAATAATGTATACACAAAAGCAGAGTGGGTGTGCGGGTGTGATATAAAAAATACACTGTTTTGTTTTCCGTGCTTTCTTTTCGGTGGGGATAAAGCATGGACAATATACAGTGTGAAAGATTTAATTCATTTAAGTCATTAGGTAAAATAAACATAAGAAGTCAGTTAGATTCTGCATATTGGGATAATATACGGAAACACAATGAACAGGTAACGAAAAATTGTTATGTATTATCTAATATCATAGACTGCAAAAAATTTTGCGGAGCTTTCGAATTAGAACTTCGCGGACATGATGAGACAGAAAATTCGGACAACTCTGATGTGTTTCGTGGACTCATAAATTTAGTGCAGATCTTGACGACATATTAAAAGAACATGGGTATGACCGGGATTTCCTGTGATTGTACCGGGAATTAGCTGTATGGTCCCGTATTTCGGATTTGCAAGTATAACTCCCGGAATATATGTACGTATATATATATAAAAAGATAAAGAAAAAATCATAACACGGCGAGGAAAATTAAAATTCGTTGAATCGTTGGTAAACTTCACAAACGATTTTTTTGTTTTTAAACAATATTCAATAATTTAATAAAATATATTTAGTTTATTCCAATTTATTTATACCGTCAGTAGGTAATTCGTGAATAGATATTTCAAAAAGGTATCAATTTCAAAAATCGTTGTGAAAATCTGTATTTTTGTATAAATTCATTGTTCCTTGAAATTCAGAAGTGCCAGGAAAACGCGTGACCTTGAAAATTTTAAAATTTTTCGCATGCGGCGCCATCTAAAAACTCTCCGGCCACTTAATATCCCGGAATTCAATTCAACAAATGTAACAATTCTAAGCAGAACACATTCAATCAATGTACACGCGCCGCCACTGAGTATTCCGATGTAAACCCCCATTCAGTAACTCCTCGACATTTCCAACGCGAGTTTAAAATAAATGTTTGGATCAGTGTTATTGATCGGTATTTAATTGGTCCAGTTATTTTACTGAATCGACTAAATGGCGAATATTATTTAGAATTTCTCCAAAACACTCTCCCGGATTTACCTCAGGAGATGACACCACAACATTAATTTATGCACGATGGAGCATTAAAATAAGGGGTTATTTTAATAATATTGTTAGAGACTTTTTAAACAACAAGTTTCCAAATAAATGGATTGGTAGAGGAAATAATTTACCACAAGTTTGGCCTCCACGGTCACCAAACTTCAACAGATATGATTTTTTTAGGGGAACGTTGTGTATTCCTCGCCAGTTGCGTCTCGAGCAGAATTGTGGAATAGCATTCATTAGAAACAATCAGGAGTTATTAGATAGAGTAGACTTCACTCTTCAGCGAAGAATAAATCTGAGAGAAAACGGATCATTTTGAACAATTTCTATTACTTATCAGTACAAATTGTATGTTATTTTCATTGCTTAAGTTGTTTGTTTTTCTATTAAATTGTTCTTATTCCATCGTTTTTCCTGATCGTCAAGTTTAACGTTTAAATTCATAGTCACCTTTAGAATTTTCGATGATTTTAAATAACACAACTACAATACGTATTATTAGTTATTCGTATTTTTGTTGAAAACGACAAAGTGTTTTATGAAAACTAATAAGAGTAAGAAAAGTTATAGAATTAAATTCCCCATAAAATAAAGTAGGTAATATTTTTTTAAGTCCGCAAATGCGTTAAAAAATCTGTCACATTTTAATAGTGCATCATTCCTTATCAACCCTTAAAAATGCTTCAACTGAACTCTACTTACTGTCGATTAATGCTCTTGGTACACTCACACCGTGTCCCAAAAGGTTTTTCTAAGTTCAAGTGTAACTGAGATATTGATTTTTTTCGAAATTTGAAACCCCACTATCAAGGCCCATAACTTCTCAAGAGTGCAGCTTAGTATAAAGGTTAGTTGCGTTAAATTACCATATTTCGAATTTTCTACATGCCCCTGCTCTATGTCCGTTCTTATGCGAAACACCCTGTATATGTATGTACTTACTACTTAGTTAGGTATCATTTTACATATTATTTCACGCATTTAATTTATTTAACTTTACCAATTCCAAAATCATTTGAATAAGAAAAACAAGTGAAAAATTCAAAATAAGCTTTTATTAATTATTCTCGAAAATAATTCTCTTTTACTGTAGAGTCATCCAATTGAACTCATCTATCTGACGCATAAATATTATAAAAGAAATTTTGCTTGGAATAACACAGAACTGTAATCAGATTCATAACAGCCCTAGAATGTTATTTCATGTGCACTAAGACAACATTCGTAGACTAAAAAAATTGTACGGGGACCAGATTTTCAACAATTGTCGAAGAGATATTTACCTTTTACCCATTTTTTTATCACTATGTAAATGTTTATTTTTAATCTTTAACGTATCTCCCTTAAGCTATGGTCAACCCTTTCAAACTTTTTTGGACTTGATAAAACTAAATAATCTAACTCGCCATCGAATTTGTAAAAAACTAGTAGTTCTTGCTGCTGATGTTCACCCGAAGATAAAAGTACCTATAGAAGGTTGAGTGAGTCTTTGGATAACTAAAATATGATGCGTTGACTCGTTTCCAAGGCTCTGCTCAATGAGAAACCTACCGAATACAGGGTTTTGCCATCGTTTTAGATTTTAGGGATGGTTTTTGACAATTGAAAAATTGAATTAAGTGGCATATTCTAGTACAGATTCGTTTCTGAAGATACAAATACACGACATGAGTTTTATCTGTATAATAGATTTTTTCATGTAATTAAAAAATATTGAAATTGTTCTATGTTACACAGTCGCCTAAAATGTTTGACAAGTTTTGAACGGCAGATTTTACCTAAAAATTTTCTATGAAAACTCTTAACTTTTAAAATGTAGCATATCAAAATTAACGAAAAGGCGTGGTTTATATCAAGTTGCAAAAACCAATTATGGAAAACTATGTAGGTAAACAATATTTTATTCACTTATGTAACTTTGAATTATTATTACAAAAGAAACTTGATGCCTTTATTCTTTTAGCAATAATTACCTACGTGATTATAACAGTTTGTCATTTATCTCAAAAACGTTGCATTCAATAAGCCAGAATAATCCAGTCCAGTTTGAAATATTAAAAAAAGTGTCATTGAAGTCGGATTCAAAACACACACAGTTTTTTGTTAAAGGGGCGTTTTTATGCGTAATTTTCAGTGTATTTATAGCCGTCTTTTGATGAGGGTTTTAGAGAATCTAAGCAAGTTAGAAAAAATATCTCTTCACTGTGCCAGTTATACAAGTTTTCTCCAGGATATAAAACAGTTTATAGGCTGACGATACCTTCGGAATAAGGAAAAAAGCATAGTTTTACTTCATATGTTTATCGTTACATTTATTGAACTTTACACGTATGTTGAATATACAGATAATTGCGTACGGTACTATAAACATAATCACACCCAGCAGAATGCTTTTATGAAACTATTAACTCGTGAATTAATCATTATTATTGCGTTTGGGAAAAGGTACATTTCGATGTTTACATGGATACCCATGCTTTCCGTGATAATTATAATATGATAAATAAATTAAGGGAATCCTTTTATTTCAACATTTTCATAGCTTCGACAGCCATAATTTATGACGTAAAGCCCACCATTGGTCAAAACGTTGTAGTTGCACAGGGTGTTCCACTTAAAACTTCACACCTGAAAAATATCGGAATTAAAAAAAAAAACTTGAGGTAGAGTAGTTTCAAAATCTCATGAGCCGCGAAATGCGCGAAAGGCGTGGCGTATCCACATAATTCTTCTAATAAGCACGTTGTGAAAACATTGACTCAGAATTAGACCACGTGCCTCGTTATAACCAGAAATGAACTAAGGCACTCGGGCATCACTAAAGTCAACTGGCGAACGTTCGTTATATATATTTTTATTGCTTAAATTAAAATAATAAAGAATAGAACATTTTATTATATTTGTAATCGGAGCAAAGGCTTGTTTACGCTACGAGAGCTCGAGATAGACATGTGAATAATTGCTGTAATGTGTTTAGGACGTAGAATAATTTAGGCGACGGTCGGAATTGTTTCTGCGCATATCAAGGTCAAAACTCATAAGATTTTGAAACAACTCTACCTCAGGTTTTTTATTTTTTTTTTATTTCCAATATTTTTCAGGTGTGAAGTTTTAAGTGGAACACCCTGTGCAACTACATTTAAAATAGATTTTAATTAATAAAAAAAAGTAAAATTTCCCGGGTTGGAATTCTAACCATATTCAATAATATTAACTAATCTGTAAAACAATTGACGCTTGCTGAAATACGGTGTTCCAATTAAAATTTCCGACCTGGAAAATATCGGAATTAAAAAAAAAACAAGAAACCTGAAACACGTCGATTTATTTTCAAAGGGGACACGTGATGGCGAAAGTCCTGGTGGTAAAATACCCTTAAACTTTAAATGCACCCTATGTTCAGTGACACCTCATTTTAAAGCTTTTTAATTCTGCTTACGACGACATACGACTTTTTAAAGTTTGGTTTGGATATGACAATAAAATCATCACTTAAAGAATAAGACAAAATATCAATGAATTAAATAATGTTATTTTATTAAATGTTCAAATTGATTTCCCTCCGCTTCCATACAATAATAAAATCTTTGGTCCACTTCCGAACGAACATTTCGAAGCATTTCAGGCGTTATCTGACGACATTCTTCAACAATTCGTGAGTTCGGTCGTGTTGCATAAATAGAAAAAAGTTTAAAAGCGTTAGATCTGGTCATGTGGGAGGCCACTCAATTCAACCTCTGCGTCTTATCCAGTGTTTTGAAAAGTTCTGATAGAAAAGTTAAGTTAAGAAAATCACGCACATCTACGGAATAACGTGGTGGAGCACCATCCTGCTGAAACCACACATCCTCTTCTAGCAAAACGTTGTCATTTTCCAATACTTCCACAATCATCGGGTAAATATTCGTTTCCAGTAGATTCAGATACATGTTTGCATCCAGATTTACCAGTAGGATTAAAGGCGGTCTCCCAGTATGCCTACCCAAACGTTCAATTTCCTCTGTGTGAGTTTCATGACACTCCAGTAGCGGCAATTATGGCGGTTAATTCTATCATCCAGTTGAAACGGACATTCATCGGAAAAACAGATCGAGTACAAAAAAGTTTGGATTACTTAGAGCTCGATCATTCATTTCTTTTAAGATTCGGAGGCAACCAGGACAGCTACCTGATTAGCCTCATTACGTACGACTTATTCACGTTGATGCTTTCTGTTTGCAACGATCCAGTTTCAATCAGGATCATTAAAAATATGTGCTGCCTGCCGCGCACAATCATCATTCTTGTAGACCAAACTAATTATTTCCACTTTTTCAGCAATTGTATTTTCACGAATTGGAATTCAATTGACTTTGTGATGATTTTATGGGATATTATCTCGACAATGCAAGATGAGACAATATTGTCCCGTTTAAAGTAAACCAGGTAAAAAAAAGTGGAACCGACATAGTATGGAGTTTATATATTGACAGATAAACGAAAAATCACAACAATTTTTTTATCGAGAAGTTGTTGAAAAATGTCGTCAGATATAAGATGTCGTCGTTATCTGACGACATTTTTCAACAACTTCTCGATAAAAAAATTGTTGTGATTTTTCGTTTATCTGTCAATATATAAACTCCATACTATGTCGGTTCCACTTTTTTACCTGGTTTACTTTAAACGGGACAATATTGTCTCATCTTGCATTGTCGAGATAATATCCCATAAAATCATCACAAAGTCAATTGAATTCCAATTCGTGAAAATACAATTGCTGAAAAAGTGGAAATAATTAGTTTGGTCTACAAGAATGATGATTGTGCGCGGCAGGCAGCACATATTTTTAATGATCCTGATTGAAACTGGATCGTTGCAAACAGAAAGCATCAACGTGAATAAGTCGTACGTAATGAGGCTAATCAGGTAGCTGTCCTGGTTGCCTCCGAATCTTAAAAGAAATGAATGATCGAGCTCTAAGTAATCCAAACTTTTTTGTACTCGATCTGTTTTTCCGATGAATGTCCGTTTCAACTGGATGATAGAATTAACCGCCATAATTGCCGCTACTGGAGTGTCATGAAACTCACACAGAGGAAATTGAACGTTTGGGTAGGCATACTGGGAGACCGCCTTTAATCCTACTGGTAAATCTGGATGCAAACATGTATCTGAATCTACTGGAAACGAATATTTACCCGATGATTGTGGAAGTATTGGAAAATGACAACGTTTTGCTAGAAGAGGATGTGTGGTTTCAGCAGGATGGTGCTCCACCACGTTATTCCGTAGATGTGCGTGATTTTCTTAACTTAACTTTTCTATCAGAACTTTTCAAAACACTGGATAAGACGCAGAGGTTGAATTGAGTGGCCTCCCACATGACCAGATCTAACGCTTTTAAACTTTTTTCTATTTATGCAACACGACCGAACTCACGAATTGTTGAAGAATGTCGTCAGATAACGCCTGAAATGCTTCAAAATGTTTATTCGGAAGTGGGGCAAAGATTTTATTATTGTACGGAAGCGGAGGGAAACCAATTTGAACATTTAATAAAATAACATTATTTCATTCATTGATATTTTGTCTTATTCTTTAAGTGATGATTTTATTGTCATATACAAACCAAAATTTAAAAATTCGTATGTCCTCCTGAGCAGAATTGAAAAAGCCTAAGGGGCAGGTTCCAAGACACCAAAACTTACGCCATCATGTGTCCCCCTTGAAAAGAAACTATTTGTCTCGGGGTTTATTTTGTTTTTTTTTTAATTCCGATATTTTTCTTATCTTTGGCTAAATAATTATATAACAAACTATTAAACACAGCAGTTTTTATTGGAAATGCCGTCAGATTTCATAAAAAAATATAGAAATTTTTTAGAGATGTAATTTTATATACAATGTAATCACAGACTATATTATAGAATTGTGATAGGAATTTTAAATGTCTTGGGGAGCTATTGTGCCTCAGAAAATTTTCAACGCCAATGATTTATTTAGAAATTTAAAATTTATCCCTAACAAATAAAATTCCTTAAATTTTTTTAAAACAAACTATTTATTTAAATAAATGTGATTTTTTTAATTTTAATACACTATGTCTATGTTTACGAGTATATGAACTTTTTTCTTATTTTGAGATGTTTTATCGCCATTTTAGCTTATGTAATTCGAGATACACTACATACGCTTAATACATCTGTCTAAATAATATAAAAAGTTCCTATACCTAAACGTACACCTAATTGTATAAATGCAGGGTATTTTGTAGATATGACTAAATATAAATCATAACAAAATTTGACTAAAATAACAGTTGTGGTGAAGTTATTTAATTGTAGCATTTTATTTTTTTCTTTATTTTTGGGTATTTTGCCACTTGAGAAAAAATTTGTACTAAATAGAACATTAACTAAGTTCTAAGTTTACTGTATTCGGTTTTTTCACTGTCTACTGATTAAAACGAAATTTATATAAAAAATCTTAAAGGAAACATTCTTTTATTTTTGCTCTTTTACCAACATTTAAAATTAAAATAACGTCAAGAAATCCGATTTGAAATGTAAAACAATTTGAATCAGACCGATCCGTTTCAAAAAAACCTGAACATTTCGTTTTAATAAATTTAAATCTACAATTTCGAAGGAATTTGTCTCGGTACAAAAGCATATTCCATATTTGTTTATGTCATTATTTAAATACACGTTCTCATTTTTACCGGGGATATTTGGTATTTTTTACAAGAACCCCGCTTTGTATTCCTCTAACAAGTAATTCCATCAAGCTTTGTGAGACATGCGATTTGATTCTGGGCCTTTATTATTTATCATCTCGTCCGGAGTACAACATAAATAACGAGGGCCTTTAAAAATCGTGAAACAAACAGAGGCGAATTCCGAGTCTAATTAAATTTGAAAATAACAGAATTAGAGAATGGGGAATTATGTTCAGTCTGTAGCACAATGCCACTCCGAGCCCAGTGAAAACAATATAGATATTGCTTCGTTCTAAAGACCAGAGGCGGGGATTGGTGATGGAAGGCGGATTTTATTGAAATACATTTATTTACTATTTAAATGAAGAAATACAAATAACACATGCCGACAAAATTTGACCGACCATCTAATCCAGAAGCCAGAATATACCTAATAAGTCAAACTACTAAATTTCAACATGCGGTTTCTCAAAGATGAAAAATGATATCGAGATAAATCTAAGTGCGTTTTTTTATATATTTATTTACTTGATACACCATTCAACAGAAAATATCCAATTACTGAATGGATAGGAACACAATATGTAATATAAAAAAGAAAAATGAAGTAATAAAACTTAATTTTAAGTAGGTATTTTACGTTAATTAAAATAACAGTAGTGAAGAATATATCATATGCTTTAGTAAAATAGAATAAAATACGGTAAACATTATACATATACACAAGCCAAAATAAAAACTTCCCATAAAGACACAACATAAAATGAATAACAAAACAAACAAAAGCCCATTAAAATAGGTTCGTCATTGATTTTATGTTACAAGAAAAAATGTCAATATTATGTTGGAGGCTGTTGCAATTTTCACACATGACATAAATTGGTGATGACAATAATAAATTAGTATTAGGCATTGCGAGGTTCATCATATTTGAGTAGCGTAGATTGGCGCGAGGCACGTGGAAGTTAAAGCGATCCAAAATTTGAGGACAATCATACACATAATTAATGATTTTATACAAAAAAACCAACAGAATGCATATCTCGACGTGTCTCTACGGACTTACAGTTAAACATGTCCAAAAGAATATTGTGAGAAAATCCAATGTTGGAATATATTCCTTGAGTTCTGAAGTGCACGTATTTTAAGAATTCTAATTGAATGTTTTCTAAGTTATTTTTATAGACTGCATACTGAGGATACCAAAATATTGTAGCATACTCCAAGCGAGATCTTACAAAGCAATTATATAAATTTACAATTGTAAAAGGATCAGCAAAATCTCTACAATTCTGATCACAAACCCAAGGCTTCTATAAGATGATGAAGAGATATTACATATGTATTTATGAAAAAATTATTTTTGATCAAATGTTACTCTCAAATCTTTTATATAATTGGCACGAGTAAGAGAGTGATTGTCAATCATATAATCATAGATCACAGGACATGTCATTCTAGAGAAGAACATTATGTTACATTTACTTATGTTAAGGGGAAGTCTGTTTTCTGTACACCATGTATTCACCGATATTAAAGCATTTTGTAAGTTTTGACAATCATTTAAAGTATCAATCTTAACAAATATTTTCATATCGTCAGCGTAAAGTAAGAAATTAGCATCTAAATATTTACTACTATCATTCAAAGAAATATTGAACATTAGGGCTCCTAAAATGCAACCTTGAGGAACTCCAGACGATACATTTATGAGTTCAGATTTAAATCCCCTATATTGTATATCCTCCGAATCAAGTACGATTTAAACAAATTCAACAGTCTTGTAGAGATACCACATACGTCTAACCTTTGCTGCAAAATACTATGATCTAACCTGTCGAACACTTTAGAAAAATCTGTATATATAACATCGACTTGACTGTGATTGTCCAAAGTTCTAGAGATATAATCTGTAATGCACACAAGGTTTGTTGTAATCGATCTACCTCTCATAAAACCATGCTGATTAATGTCTATCATTTGGTGAACATGCCCATATAAATGATTATGTAAAATGATTTCTAATACTTTTCTAAGATTACATATAATTGTAATAGCACGATAGTTGAACATATCACTTTTATCGCCATTTTCAAAAACAGGTCGTATTCTTGATATTTTCCAAATGTTCGGGAAGGTTTCCGTTTTTAAAATCAAATTAAAAATAACCTGCAGTGGTCTTGCAAATACAGCTGCACAGTCTCTCAAAAGAAAGGCCGGAATTATATCAGGCTCCATTGTAAATTTGGATTTTAATTTTTTTATACTTCTAACAATATCTTGTTCTTCAACCTACTAAAGTGCAGTATTATATTATGAATTAGCTGACTGTTATGATGTCTGTATACGTTATTCTGAATATAAGAACTAGCAAAACATTGTGCAAAACCATTCGCTATAAGTTGATCATTATTATTTTCTTGGCCATTAAAATTCATAGTAGGAGGATAATCTGTATCTTGATTTTTATTAGAAACATAAGACCAAAAATTATTAGGTTTTTCTTTTAGCTCTTGCTCAATTTTGCAGACAAAATTTCTTCGTGCCTCAAAAATATCACGTTTTATTTTTGATCTAATCTAATTTAAAGAGTATGTATAGTACTATAACTCCACATTAATGATTTCAGCAAAGAAATTACCTTTCCATGTAACATAACCTCAAATATGTCAAAAATAGCGATTTTGACACTTTTAGGTTAGGATATCCCAAAAATCAAAACCAATTGAGAAATTTGGACCTCGGATTTGAATTCGGCCCACCAAAGTCCTTTGGGAAAGTATATTCGTATTGTTGGGTTAAAATCTTGTCGGCCTGTGTTATTTTTCTATGGATTGTCAAATCTCGATACTGAAGAAGCAATTAAATCAGAAACATCAACTTTTTGTCTGGTTTCTGTGATTTCATGTGTATGGCATACTAAAATCTTATCAATACATATTACAAACGTCCATTTTTAAGTACAACAAAAACGTTACTTTGCATTACTTTTGACACTATAGTCCAGTCGAATTAGATCATAAAACCTGAAAACTTGAAAAAATTATTAGACGACCTATCGGAATATTAGTTATTTTATGTTGTACGCAATTAAATTACCTACAATTTAAGATACCTAGAGTCATTTTTCACTAATTTGTTAACTCAAAAATATAACGCTTAAGCTATTTTTACGTAAAACTTTAATAATCGAATCATTATTTTACGCTTTGGTAATAAAAAAATTCAATATTTTGATTTTTTTCGAAAAGAATTGTACTCGTAATTTTTCTTGAAAACGGTCAAGTTTTGGATACATGTCATAATGAACGTTTTGGTCAAAACGATGCGAAGAATGTTTCATGAAACTAATTTTACTGAAACATATTTTCCACAATTTCGTCGACTCAGGTGAAATAACTCGCTAAATGAGAGCTTTCCTTTCACGGTTTCAAAAATACCTTTTATCGGTGCAAAAAACACACACCTCTTAAACAGAATTGCCGCCGCTTGTCTAGAAATTCCGACTAATGATCTATATTCATAAAAAGAGTACCCTTTGACCTCTGCGCCTCATGCAGACCCCCCCTCCCGTGCAGACTTAGTCCGCTCAATTGGAGAAACACAAGGAACTTGAAGGATTAACGTCAGCCTGAGTGACGTGAAAATCTAAGTCTGGATTAGTGTCGGTGTGTCGCTGCGACAACCGGTCGATATTCGAGAAATGAAAGTGCAACGGGTGAGATTAACAGACGCTTTTGGTTTGAGGGATGTCTGGGAGATTAGTAGATGCTGCTGATGGCTGCCGGCATCAATCACCTTATCGGCAGTCATCTGTTTTAATGAGATTTTATCTGATGGGTCGCGTGAGGGTTACCAGTCGGTTTTTGGGCGAGGCGACGGCTGATGCTTTGCTAGAAGTGAAATATTTCAAATGTTGCAGCTTACATAGCCGCACTTGACTATTTACTAAAATAAGTAGGGGACATCGGGGCGCAATGGGGAATTTACCGTTTAAATTTATATTTGTAAACAAATAGGATCCACTTTTTATTTGTGGAAGGCCGAAATGGGCGGTGACTATTATACGCCTTCATTATAGCCATCTTTCTCTATCGCACGAATTTCTATGACTTTCTTTATCGCTCCACGTAACGGCCGATGAACCATGGGGACTTTCCGACCCTGTATAAGTAGGGACTAGGATTTATGTTTTTGATAATTACTTTATTAACGATTTTAGTTTAATGTAAGTAAAAAAATAGTCACTTTTTATACAGAAAGTTCCCTATATAAAAAATAGAATATAAAAAACTCTTTTAAATTCAACAGTGTTTTAGATAAACTTTTTAAAATATTATACAGGCTGTTACAAATTCGCTTCTCACTACAGGGATCTCGGAAACGGTAAGAGATACGAAGTACCTTAAATGGGGGCAAAGTTGCGTAATCAGGAGACCAACATTAAGCCTCTAAAAAATCAAGGCTAACATGATTAGTTTTCGAAATATTTGAAAAAAAAACGAAATTTTAGAAATCCGTTTTTGTTTCATTTCAGCCTTGTTTGAAAAAAGGAGAGCACTTTCTCATAGCCACTTTTTGTCCTCTATCGAATAGCATAATCTCTTTTTATATGTAACCATCATCTACTTAATATTATTAAATACAACCCTAGAAATTTTATTACATTTTTTGCAAGCCTTCGTGACCCCCAATAGTGTCCGCCTCAGCCCGAACCAGATTCAGACGTTTTGTATCGAAAAATTGTGGTGGTAAAGTTTAAATAACTATATGGATTTCACAGAGTCTAACGACACACAGTATACGGTAATTCAATAAACAAAGAAATCTAAATAAAAAATTTAGATAAATTTGGAACGAATACACTGAAGATGAATTTTTCGAGGCAAACCGTCTGAATCTGGTTCGGGCAGTACAGTATTGGGGGTCATGAAAGCTTGCAAAAAATGTAATAAAATTTCTAGGGTCATATGTAAAAATAATGAAGTTGATGATGGTCCTGGAGAGACGAAACGTTAGATATAAAAATTGATTATGCCATTCGATAGAAGGCAAAAAGTGGCCATGAGAAAGTTTTTTCTTTTTTCAATCACCTGAAACAAGGCTGAAACAATGAAACAAAAACGGATTACCAAAATTTCGTTTTTTTTTCAAATATTTCGAAAACTAATCATGTTAGCCTTGATTTTTTAGAGGCATAATGTTGGTCCACTGATTACGCAACTTTGCCGCCTTTTAAGCTACTTCGTATCTCTTACCGTTTCCGAGATCCCTGTAGTGAGAAGCGAATTTGTATCAGCCTGTATATAATCTCAGTTATTGGCAAAAAAATATAATACGTAGCAATCCTCTTCTCAATCTCGACACAGATCAAAGAGAAGTTACTGTTCTTTATCAGCTTAATATCGCTATCACAAAAACAGTGTATATTAAATTTTTAATTTCAGAAAGAAATCTTTACTAGAGGGTCTTTTTTCTATTTACCGCATTGTGTGCTGCCTTTTTGGTATAGTGCTAGGGCATAGGTACAAAATGTTTCAGATGAGGACGAAATATTTTTAATTAAACATTACTTCTTTTTCATTAGAATACCTTTCACACTTCTCTATTTGTTACTCTTTTACTCGCCCGGCTTCCCTTCCCGTAAGTAACATATATTGTATTGTAGAGCAGTACATTGACATTTTAAAACAAAAATTTAAACAGTTGTATTATCTAAAGCTTCGTAATATAGAGGACATGGTTTATTTAATTAACTTAACCTTACATGATGATTTAGAAGTGCTCGAAGAAAATATTAATATCCTTGCATATTTGCCTCAAAATCAAAATAATCAAAATATTCATGACCAAAGAGACGATAGGGAAGGCATTCATATAAGAGAATATATCACAATCCATATTTTTTTGAATAACTGTAACTGTGGAAAGGTGAGAATGATAAGACTCTCAAAATGTCAAGAAGCCTAAAACAACAAAACAACCAATTGTTACCAAAATTTGAACAAAATACACCCCATCACAAAAAATAGGTAATCTAAATATTTTATAACTGTTTAAAATGGATCAGTTTCTGATTAATCCTACTTTAGTAAAATTGTTGATTTAATTCGAACGTGGTTCTATGACTTATTCCAAGGTCGGGCATAGACCAAAATTAATAAGGTATTATAAAAGAATATTTTAGCAATGTTCTATGTTTTTGTTATATATTTTGTAAATAACATGTTTATCTACTAAAAATTTCAATGTTTTATTAATTTAATCAAATAACGAAATTATTTGTACTTAAAATAAAAATAAATATTTATTCATAACAAACAAGTAACAAAGTAAATATATATTTAAAAAAAAAACAGGAACAATTGATTTCCATCTCTAAATATTTAGTAAAAGTAGTCAATTACCATTACAGATCAATCAGCATCGATTACTACATTATCCTCTCTTTGAATTTTATTCGATATCTGAATAAGTCTTTTTAGACCAAGCAAATTAAATTTTTACTCGAAAAAAGTCCTATCCGCTAGATTATTGTAAAATTATCTAAAGGAACATAATACAAGACATCTCTCGTCTCGTGAGTCAAAAACTTTTATTAGCTAACTTTTCTATTTAAACAAATAAGTGAGGAAAACAGATTTTTCACTTTGCAGGGAAAACCATCAATTTTAGCGAAAAGTGAGTATTATAGGGAGTAAAATTATCTACAAAATGAGACTGGTTAAATTAAAATCGGTTAATAAACAAAAAAGTTATTACAAAAAGACAAGAAAAGTGCCCATTTTTTCATTTGTTTATAACTATCGCATTTATTGTTAAAATTTTAGAAAACCTATGACAAGTTGAGGGTTTTGTCATACTTTAAAAGTGTGCCAAAAGTGGGCGCTGTAGGTGCAATAGTTTTCGCACAATTCTATTTGTTTATAGCGGTGGCTCCAAAAGTTATGAACTTTAAGCCTCCGACAAGTTCGTTGCTTTGTCGAGACCTCATCACACGCCAACAGAACTTTTATTAGATGATACAGAATGCTCAATTCCTAGTATAATTTCATCGTGATTTAATTGCTCTTGATTTACTTGATTGTTTTTGTTGTTGTAACTGCTGCTCTTGTCGTAGCTGCTGCACCTGTTGTTGCTGGTCTAGCTGATACTCTTGTTGTTGTTGCTGCTGCCAGATATATAAAGAAACAATGCATCATCCAATTATACAATATTTTCACTTATGAAATCTTTCTCTACCTTATTGAGAATCAAAGGAGCTGCTTCCAACTTCCGAGTTATTCGTCCTTTTGCCATAATATTAACCCACTTTTCAGTAAAGTTGTAATATAGAACTGCTGGACATCATTAGATTGAAAATGCAGATCACAAACGTACTATATTTCATTTAAATCGCTTGACTGTCATTCAGTGTACATACTCTTACCATATTTAAATTATTTTCGGAACTTGTTATTTACTACTATAAAAACAAATTGCAGTAATTATTCACTTGACTTCTAGTTTTTAGGTTAGTATATATCTACTCATTTTAAAATAAAATTGGTTATTTGCTTACTTCACTCGTATTTATTATGATACATTCACTTCGGGACACATGGAACACTAAACCTAAACATATAATTATCTACAAAGGGTGAGCCAATAGTACCGTAGTGGCAAGATATCTGGGAATATTCAAGAGGTAGAGTAAATGTAAAACACTAGGGGTTTATGATTTTTCCCTGGCTATCCGATGGTGACCTTGAATTTAACCTGGACCATGACCTTCAAGGTCATATCAAGGTAAAGAGAATTTTTTAATGAATCCCCGAAAATGGAGATAGCCAAAAATTTTACGTTCGGATATGTCCTTGAAATGACCATGAAGGTCAAAATCAAGGTCAAATATCAAAAAGTCCAAGTTGGTTTAGAATGTTCTAATGTTGGTGTTAATGTAATTCTAATTCATATTAGAATAGCCAACTTCAAATCCAAGATCGAAAAAAAACCGTGAGCATCACTTTGACATTAGATCGAGACTGACGTGCTTTCTTACGCCATGGACATCCTTTGCCATTTTGATTATAGAACTTTTGTCTCTATATCGTAGCCATAAACCCTGCTTTCGCCTCCCATGATCCTTTGAATGAATATTTCATCGTCATTGGATTGTTCAAAGAGTTGCTGCAAACATCCACACGATTTTCTTTCTTTTGTTCGGTCATCATACGAGGAACTTTTGCTGCAACTCGATGTAAATTCAATTTTTCAATCAAAATTTCATGGCATGACTTAATTGAAATGCTAATCGTTTCTGCAATTTCCCTGACAGTCAATCGGCGATTTGCACGCACCAAACCTTTGATTTTCTGAACATGGGAGTTATCAAGTCGAAGACCTTCCTGATCGAGGATCATCTTCAACTCACTGACGACCACTTTTAAATCGTGAAAACCATTCGTAACATTGCGGATCATCTTCGTAAGCTTGTTTCAATAGTTGAAACGTTTTGGTATCAGTTTTCTTCACTTTCACCCAAAATTTTACGTTGCATCGTTGCATGCGTTGTTTCAGAAAATCACACACTTCAAAAATCGCCACAAACGCTCAAGCACATTCGATTATTTACCTTTCTATAACAGTTTATATATTAAACTAAACCATTTAGAACTAGGTTTATACGAACTTTTCTTAACATTATCCAATCCTTCTAAAATATTTTCACATTCTTAAGTTACAACCTGTATAAACGAGATTATAACATGATACCCTGTATGATCAGGTAGCGCAAATATTTATGAGACTAATGATGATTCATTATACAGGGTGTCCGGAAAGGTCATGTCAAAAATGAAAGGGTATACAGGCGAGTGCAAAATAGTAGTACTTCATAAAAAAAATTCCTATCGGGCTTCGTTGCGGAGTTATTCGCTTTCAAGGAAAGAAGTTTGAAAAGAAACTCCAATTATAACTTCTAAGTCGTTACCATGACACAACAAAATTTGGGCAATTAAAGTAACTTATGATAATGTTCATTTCTAAGTTTAAACTGATATTCAATATGCCTGGATTATACAGGCGCAGACGAAATTATCCATTTAAATTTATACATCTTTGACAGCGTTGCCAAATTTGGCAATTTTCTTTCATAGTTCGATTCCTCTCTCACTTTACTAAAAAAAAGATATACCATATATCAGTCGATATCTTGTACCGTTTTTGAGAAAATCAAATTTTATTAACAATGTATTGTATCAAAAATGCTATATTAATATTTTTGCAAAAAATCTTGAAAATTGAGATGATTGTCAACAAGTGTGCATAATTAGCAGTTAGATTATTTGTCATAAATTATTTGTCATAAATCAGATATTCGTCTAATGTTCGAACCTGCAGAATGTAATGTTTCTGTTGTTCGGATTTACGCCGCTTTCCAAATCGAATTTACATATTTGAAGTAACGAAAACCCCCATACTATTGATGACGCTTTAAATGGGGGATAAATACCTACACTTACTCTCTCGTCTCTTTAAATATTTGAAATAACATGTGGCTTATGCCCGATGGTACACACCTCCCGATCGATGGATCGGTCGAGGTAGTCCTTTTCCGTGGCTGCCTCGGTCTCCTGATATTAATCCTCTCGAGTTTTTTCTTTGGGGCCATCTTATAAGTCTTGTTTGTCACACTTCTATAAATAGTAGGGAAGAATTATTAAATCGCATATTTACATACACCGACATCATTAGAAATGATCACATGTTATTTTGAGTACAACAGAGGTGTTTGAGCAAAAGTGCATGAAGTTCAAGGTGCACATGTTGAATATCTTACTTAATAGTTCTCTTTTTTCTTTTAATTCTATAGAAACCAAAATTTTTACAAAAATATTAGTAGTATCACATTTTTAATACAATAAATGTATGTTGTTAATAAAATTCGATTTTCTCAAAAACGGTACAAGATATCGACTGATATCCGGTATACCTTTTTTTTAACAAAGTGAGAGAGGAATCGAACTACGAAAAAAAAATTCAAATTTGGCAACAGTGTCAAAGGTGTCAAATTTAAATGGATAATTTCGTCTGCTCCTGTATAATCCAGGCATATTGAATATCAGTTTAAACTTGGAAATGAACATTATCATGAGTTACTGTTAATTGCCCAAATTTCATTATTGTCATGGAAACGACTTAGAAGTTATAATTGGAATTTGTTTTTCACATTTTATCTTTGAAAGCCATAATAACAACAAAGGGCGACATGACCTTTCCGGACACCCTGTATATCTCTTTCTTATTGATATATATATCAAACAAAACTATAGAATACTACGAGTAGAGTTATTTTTATTATAACAACAAGTTTACAAAAATTCACTCAGCGTTAGCTTTGTAATATATAGAACCTTTTAAGGACATACTCAAGTTATCTATCAGATCTGTTATGCTCGGTTCAAGGCTGCTATTTGTCTTACTTGGCACTCCAAAATATTTGCCACGCAGATAGTTATCCGTATTAATAAACACCTTGACACTTGGTCGCGCCCTGTCAAACTCCTTTGACAGGTACGAAGAACTAGAAATCACTGCTTGAAGTTCCCTATCAAAGAAAACTGATTTGTCTCTATGGTAGAAATGGTCCACTTCGCTGTCATTCGATTCCTTATCACTTTCATCTGTCGTTATAGACTTGTCAGCTTCTTCCACTTTAGGTGGTTCCTCAGGGGTCTCCCCAGTCACCTGTGGTTTTTCGTCTTCCACCAAATTATGAACGTCTTGGCAAAACTGTTCAATGTCAAAGTGTTTAGTGAAGTATTTCTTAAACCAATTCTCGGACTGGTCAATTATTTTCGCGTAATTTTCTTGATCTTGACTGGTTATGTCATCGTCGAAATTTACAGGCTTCTTAAAGGAAAAATTCGTAGGACAGATGTTCTTGTCTTCGTCAAAAGTATCGCCCACGGTGTTAAATTCGACTTCTGGTGCTTTGAAGGTGACAGTTTTCTTTGGTTTCTTCTCTTCTTTGTCTAAGCCACTATTTGCTATGAAGTCCAGTTCCTGTTTTATTCCTTGGATAGTTTCATTGATATCTTCATTTCCTAGCGAGGAACTATTTTCGTACAAGATATCTATGTCCGAAGACGTAGTACATATATCTCGTACATTTTTGTATATAATATGGGGTTTGCTGAAGTATTTTTCTTCGAGTTTTTTCAACTTTTCCTGCATGGTGTTCAAAGTAGACACATACTTCTTACTTATGCATTCCGTATGACGATCAGACTTCTTTTTGGCTTTGTAGGTCGGTGATCTTGACTTTCTTATTCTTTCTGGCGGTTTGATCTGATTGATCAAGGTCTTTATTGCTTCTAACTGAGCTGCAGACTCACCGATTTCTTGTTTGGTCTGGTTCAAAAGTAACTCAGTTTCGTTAAGTAAACCTTCTTTGTTTCCTTTTGGTTTCTCTGTTTCCTTTTGGTTCGACTTGATGCTTTTGCCTTCCATCACTAACGACTTTTCTTTCTTTTCAACTTTTTTCTTTGGTGGTTTTCTTTCTGATCCAGTAGGAGTTGTTACAATTGCTCGTTCAGCTCCTAGCATTGGCATCTCAAGGTGAATCTTCTTGATATTATGTAACGGTTTTTTAGAGTATATTTCGCCATACCTACTTCTTGAAGGGGGGACGAAACATGGCTTTAACCTTGAGGATTCTGGGGAATTGTCTGATAGTATGTCCTTATAGACATCGGTAAACTCTTCAAAGTTTTTATTCCGATCCTGAAACTTGCTTTTCTTCGGCCTGCTGCGAATTTGGTAAATTCTGACGAGGTCGTTGAACCGTACGTCTCCGACCATTTTACATTGTCTGTCGAAGGAATGCCTGCTCGTCGTATATAATAACTAAACTGAATAAAATTCAAATGACGTTTGATATTTCATTTTGACACTTAAATTTTGATGCTCAAATCCCATTCAAATCCGAGAAACAAAGATGTAGCTTATCTATTTTGATATATCAGTTCTGTCAAAAAATTGTCATAATTTTTGTTGGAAAATCACAAATATTTGATTAGAGGAGTGATCGTCACCACTCGTTCAACTTTGGGATTTAGTTTTTGGAAAATTTTAAAGTAGGGTGACCAGATTTTCTACGAATCAATGCTGGACGGCAAAAGCTAGGTAGGCATTAAATACAAATAAATTTAAATCAGAAGTCAATTTTTATTATTATTAACGTATTGTTATTCAAGTTAATATAAAAAATAAAATAATAACATAAAAACTAAAAAAGGTACATACTTTATTACAAAGATTTTTCAGCGCTATGTATTTTTTTAATATATCTTTTAATTTTTAATACTAAATCATAGCGGAAAAAACTCTCTCAGTTGGTGCATCAGTACCAGGCAAACGCAGAGAAAATTCAACAATATTAAGCAGGTTCGAATATCTGATGTTCTTGCTGAAAATAATTAAATACTTCGACCCATCTCATGTCAACCTCAACATTGTCGTTCTTCCAATGTTCTATCTTTTTTTTTCTATTGCCCAGATACACAGTGTAATTTTTTTAAAACCTGACAGGCCAACTTTTTTATTTGAAATGATAGACTAGTACTTCCAGATGCAAGATTGTAGGAAATAAATTGACTAAGAAAAAATTTACAAATAATGCTTTTATATATTTGTATATACAGGGTGTAACATAAAGGTTGGGAATAAATTAAACAGTGGATTTTTTATTTAAAAAAATAAATATTTGTCATATAAAATTATGCTCTACGGGTTTTCTTTTCCAAGCTACAGGGTGTTAAAAAATTTCAAAAAATTTAGTTTTTTAATATCATTTTCAATGCAAAAATCTTTTTTCAATGCCTATTTGACCATGTTCGGTGGGTGAGTCAAAGCGTACTTCATAATGCTTTTGTTATTTTTATATTCCTCTGTTAGCAGTGGGATAAAATGGTATTTACAAAAGTTTTATTTACGGAACGATTACAAGAGCTAGAAGTAAAACGCAAGAGGGTAATCTTGTTTAAAATAAAAAGTAGATCATAAACAAATTTAAAAAGATGTTTTTACCAGTGGCGTACCACAATTTTATTCGAAAAACTTTATGGTACAATTCGTACGCGCGTCACTGAGTAACTTACAAAGTCAATTTTTTTCCTGTAACTAGGGAATTATCAAATTAAACTAAGACTAAAATTTCGTTCCATTATCTTATAATGTTCGAAATTTATTGGAGAAAAACTAAATTTTTTGAAACATTTTAGCGCCCTGTAGCTTGGAAAAGAAAACCCGTAGAGCATAACTTCATATGAGAAAAAATTATTTTTTAAACCAAATAATCCACCGTTTAATTTATTCCCAACCTTTAAGTTACACCCTGTATATATAAATTATAATACAATGTTTTTTTAAATGGCAACACTGTATAACAATAACATAATTTACAAATCTTCAAATTCTACATAAAAAATTGAGAGGGAATAAATTTCAACCATAATTCAGATCAGTGAAAAAGTTTTTTATTAATGACAAAAAATATGATTTTAAGGGTTCGTACCCTTTCTACAGCTGTATAAAAGCAAGCCACCGCGTTTTGCTACTAAGAAGTTTTTTATGTTGAACCTCAGTATCATCACAAACCGTTTTTAAAATTTTCTACCCGTACCATGACAATATAAAAGTGACTAGATATTTTGTTAATAACACTTTCTTCATCTACTGGTCTGCAGCACACTGCATTGTTATGCACAATATTGTGCACCACAACCTGTTCCAAATATATATTGTTCTAAATTATCATTAAGTTTATAAAAAAAACACTTCCTGTACCCTTCCTTAATATTCTTCCGAAATTGGCGTTGGTATTATCGGCACAAAATGCAATTAATTTATCTTTGGTACTCTTTTTAATTGACTATACAATTGGTTATCACATCACTAGTTTCGCCAGGTAAAGAAACGAAATCAAATATTTTATTACATATTCCGCATTCTTTTGAAAAATATCGAATTAAAAATTGAAAAAATTTCACATCCTTATGATTTAATGCATTTGAAAAAATACAAAAATAATTCACCAGATCTAAATCCTTCTTAAGCTCGGAAATGGAAAAAGGCTATAAGACTTTTTTAATAATTGCTTCCGTTTTGGTTCCAGCACAAGTGAACTTCTTGTTAAACTGTTTCTGTATAATTTTTGTAATATAGTCCATCGAAAAGAAACTATGGTCATGCTTAACCGTATGATATGAAAATAAACCCTCTGAATGTGCTAATTTAGCCGCTTCATCCCCAAATTCCTCTTTTCGAAAATAATTGGTCACATGAGAAGACGATGCAGGAGATGAGAGCCATTAGGGCTCCGTGAAGTTAGCCGCGCTTAATGTTCAATTTATATTTTATTTCGTCAGTAATTAGTAAGTAATTTGTAAGTATTTGTAAGTAGCTCGTTAAGATNTTTGTAAGTAGCACGTTAAGATGTTATATATCTGTTAAGAAATCGAGGCTAACTTCTCGGGGGTCTCTCTTTCTGTTGAATTTGCGAATTTTCTTATCATCAAGAATTAGTTTGTAAGTATTTGTAAGACATAAACCAGAATTTGTAAGTAGCACGTTAAGATGTTATATATCTGTTAAGAAATCGAGGCTAACTTCTCGGGGGTCTCTCTTTCTGTTGAATTTGCGAATTTTCTTATCATCAAGAATTAGTTTGTAAGTATTTGTAAGACATAAACCAGAATTTGTAAGTAGCACGTTAAGATGTTATATATCTGTTAAGAAATCGAGGCTAACTTCTCGGGGGTCTCTCTTTCTGTTGAATTTGCGAATTTTCTTATCATCAAGAATTAGTTTGTAAGTATTTGTAAGACATAAACCAGAATTTGTAAGTAGCACGTTAAGATGTTATATATCTGTTAAGAAATCGAGGCTAACTTCTCGGGGGTCTCTCTTTCTGTTGAATTTGCGAATTTTCTTATCATCAAGAATTAGTTTGTAAGTATTTGTAAGACATAAACCAGAATTTGTAAGTAGCACGTTAAGATGTTATATATCTGTTAAGAAATCGAGGCTAACTTCTCGGGGGTCTCTCTTTCTGTTGAATTTGCGAATTTTCTTATCATCAAGAATTAGTTTGTAAGTATTTGTAAGACATAAACCAGAATTTGTAAGTAGCACGTTAAGATGTTATATATCTGTTAAGAAATCGAGGCTAACTTCTCGGGGGTCTCTCTTTCTGTTGAATTTGCGAATTTTCTTATCATCAAGAATTAGTTTGTAAGTATTTGTAAGACATAAACCAGAATTTGTAAGTAGCACGTTAAGATGTTATATATCTGTTAAGAAATCGAGGCTAACTTCTCGGGGGTCTCTCTTTCTGTTGAATTTGCGAATTTTCTTATCATCAAGAATTAGTTTGTAAGTATTTGTAAGACATAAACCAGAATTTGTAAGTAGCACGTTAAGATGTTATATATCTGTTAAGAAATCGAGGCTAACTTCTCGGGGGTCTCTCTTTCTGTTGAATTTGCGAATTTTCTTATCATCAAGAATTAGTTTGTAAGTATTTGTAAGACATAAACCAGAATTTGTAAGTAGCACGTTAAGATGTTATATATCTGTTAAGAAATCGAGGCTAACTTCTCGGGGGTCTCTCTTTCTGTTGAATTTGCGAATTTTCTTATCATCAAGAATTAGTTTGTAAGTATTTGTAAGACATAAACCAGAATTTGTAAGTAGCACGTTAAGATGTTATATATCTGTTAAGAAATCGAGGCTAACTTCTCGGGGGTCTCTCTTTCTGTTGAATTTGCGAATTTTCTTATCATCAAGAATTAGTTTGTAAGTATTTGTAAGACATAAACCAGAATTTGTAAGTAGCACGTTAAGATGTTATATATCTGTTAAGAAATCGAGGCTAACTTCTCGGGGGTCTCTCTTTCTGTTGAATTTGCGAATTTTCTTATCATCAAGAATTAGTTTGTAAGTATTTGTAAGACATAAACCAGAATTTGTAAGTAGCACGTTAAGATGTTATATATCTGTTAAGAAATCGAGGCTAACTTCTCGGGGGTCTCTCTTTCTGTTGAATTTGCGAATTTTCTTATCATCAAGAATTAGTTTGTAAGTATTTGTAAGACATAAACCAGAATTTGTAAGTAGCACGTTAAGATGTTATATATCTGTTAAGAAATCGAGGCTAACTTCTCGGGGGTCTCTCTTTCTGTTGAATTTGCGAATTTTCTTATCATCAAGAATTAGTTTGTAAGTATTTGTAAGACATAAACCAGAATTTGTAAGTAGCACGTTAAGATGTTATATATCTGTTAAGAAATCGAGGCTAACTTCTCGGGGGTCTCTCTTTCTGTTGAATTTGCGAATTTTCTTATCATCAAGAATTAGTTTGTAAGTATTTGTAAGACATAAACCAGAATTTGTAAGTAGCACGTTAAGATGTTATATATCTGTTAAGAAATCGAGGCTAACTTCTCGGGGGTCTCTCTTTCTGTTGAATTTGCGAATTTTCTTATCATCAAGAATTAGTTTGTAAGTATTTGTAAGACATAAACCAGAATTTGTAAGTAGCACGTTAAGATGTTATATATCTGTTAAGAAATCGAGGCTAACTTCTCGGGGGTCTCTCTTTCTGTTGAATTTGCGAATTTTCTTATCATCAAGAATTAGTTTGTAAGTATTTGTAAGACATAAACCAGAATTTGTAAGTAGCACGTTAAGATGTTATATATCTGTTAAGAAATCGAGGCTAACTTCTCGGGGGTCTCTCTTTCTGTTGAATTTGCGAATTTTCTTATCATCAAGAATTAGTTTGTAAGTATTTGTAAGACATAAACCAGAATTTGTAAGTAGCACGTTAAGATGTTATATATCTGTTAAGAAATCGAGGCTAACTTCTCGGGGGTCTCTCTTTCTGTTGAATTTGCGAATTTTCTTATCATCAAGAATTAGTTTGTAAGTATTTGTAAGACATAAACCAGAATTTGTAAGTAGCACGTTAAGATGTTATATATATGTTCAGAAATCGAGGCTAACTTCTCGGGGGTCTCTCTTTCTGTTGAATTTGCGAATTTTCTTATCATCAAGAATTAGTTTGTAAGTATTTGTAAGACATAAACCAGAATTTGTAAGTAGCACGTTAAGATGTTATATATCTGTTAAGAAATCGAGGCTAACTTCTCGGGGGTCTCTCTTCTGTTGAATTTGCGAATTTTCTTATAATCAAGAATTACATATTAAGTCATTTGTAAGTATTTGTAAGCCATAAACTAGAATTTGTACGTAGCTCGTTACAGGGCTTCTCGAAAATAACAAATAAATTACATAAAACCGCTGAGAAAAATATTTCAAAAAAATCCTCGGATCCATCGATTTTTACTTTTAAATTGTCGTTTATGTATGTTAATAATCGTACAGGCTGATTAATTATAATTTCCCTCCTTCCCCAGTTAACTTCTTTATTTTTGGGTTTAAAAAAAATTTAAGTACAAAAGTTATATAGAATAATATAAAGATTCGTTTAAATATTACCTACTGTAAAGTCATATTACTGTAAAGTCATAAAAACAATACTTCTAACTTTTACATATTTTATATTTACTATAACTACATAATATAACCACAAAAAAACACAAGTCAAACTAAACAAACGTCAATTTCATAGTGTGGAAAAGTTAGTAAAAAAATTAAACAGTATATTTTACTAATAACAAACGTAACAAACTACTTACTTACTTCCTTTTCCTCACCCCATTCTTCATTTATCTGGACAAGCTCAAGCTCCATCACCTCTCTGTTTATCTGGCAATGCACTTGCACAGCCAAGATAAAAAACAGGGAGCGAAGTGTATTAATGACTGACGTAACGGGGCCGTTGTGTAAAAAGCTAGAGAAGCCAAAGAATAACAAATCCAGTCATATCTTTTTATATCAATGTATAATTCATTTAAAAACAGAAAACGGACAGATACCAGTTGGACAAATGCTATCAGAAAGCCACAATATTTACCAAATAAATTTTTTGTTAAGTGAGTGGATGATAGCTTCGATAGCTTCATCTACTTAATGAATGTGACAAATAAGAGACTATTCGAACTTGAATTGAATAAGTTATTTAAATAGAAAAATTTAAAAAATTTTGTCAAGCTGTAACTTGCAATTAACAATTCAAAAAAAAATCAGTTCATGCTGCTATTATTTTAATCCGTAGAATCATCTCCCGGAGTTTCCTGACCGACTTTCAGAACACCCTGTATATTAATATACATGGTGAGTTTTTTTTCTAGTTTAGGGATCTGAAAAAATAGCAGAGATACAAAAAAGCTTAAATGAGGAAAGATGTGCAGTTTTATGATCCTTATTAAATGTTACTTTTATTTTTTGAAAAAAAACGTCATGGCTGACTAGATATTTGGAAAAATTCTAATTCAGCCAATTCCTTCAGATGCGTATAACTCCGTTGCTATTTATTTTGCAAAAAAATTTAAATTACAAAAGTTCAGGTTTTTGTAGCGTCAATAACATAGTGTGATCAAATTGTTCATATACATTTTTATTTTCAAGTTATAACATAAACTTCAAGTTTTTTAAATGTAAACCACAGATAGCTATGAGCTAGAAAAAATGTCTTTTTTATGCTTTTCAACGATATAATATTCGGTATTGCTATTTTGAAAAATTGGAGATCTCCAGCCGTTTTTAACTTTTCAATTGCTCGTTGACGTAGAAGGCTGTAAAAACAATCAAAATGTTTACTGAAAACGCTTTTAGTTACTGTAGCATTATTTGACAGTTACTTTTCTTTCTTAAAATCTTAAAAGTCGTTTCAATTGCCAAAGACAATGATTTTTCAAACGAGGAAAGGCATGATATTGAGTTTTATATTCGTTCAGGAAGTTTTGACAATATTAATACGCGTTCTGTGAGAAAATTCTGTTTCAAAATTCTGATATTTTTTGCGTCTTTGTTAAGTATTTGATTTACTTACCGCAAATGATTTCCATCATAATTTAAATTATTTATAAAATAAGTCCAGTTTTTACTTATTATTATTGTTTTATTTAAAATATGCCTGTCAGATCTATAGAACCCCACTTTCTGATAGAACAAAGATTTTTACCATGGAGACTAGTGTCCCATATGTACCGAAATTATAGTAGAGATAAAGAAAGCAGCAGTTTGAATTAAAAATCAATCATGCTTTTTTGTAATGTGTCAAAAATTTTAAAATAAATAATGTAGGCTACATTGAATTTGATAAATCAATAGACAACGAAAATATGTCGGTGTACAAGAAACACTAGCGACCCTAGCGGTAAAAAACTAATTTCCACTATTACATTGACAAATTTCGTCAATTTTCCCATAAGAATTCATGCTCCTTGTCTAGTCTCCCTGTTTTTTACCATGGCTGTGCAAGTGCATTGCCAGATTTGCAACAGGGAGGGGATGGAGCTTATCCAGACACATGAAGAACGGGGTGAGGAAAAGGAAGTAACTTTAAGTTTGTTACGTTTGTTACTAGTTTTTCAACTATGTAAAATCTACTGTCTTTAAATTTATTACTGACTTTTCCACACTGTGAAATTGACGTTTGTTTAGTTTGACTTGTGTTTTTTGTGGTTATATTATGTAGTTATAGTAAATATAAAATATACAATTACAAAAATATTTAAACGAATCTTTATATTATTCTGTATAACTTTTGTATTTAACATTTTTTTCTAAACCCAAAAATAAAGAAGTTAACTGGGGAAGGGAGGAAATTGTAATTAATTAGCATCGTTTATTAACATACATAGTAAACGATAATTTAAAAGTGAAAATCGTCGGATCCGAGGATTTTTTTGAAATATTTTTCTCAGCGGTTATAGAATTTATTCGTTATTTTCGAGAAGCTCTGTATAACATCTTAACGAGCTACTTACAAATTCTAGTTTATGGCTTACAAATACTTACAAATGACTTACTAATTCTTGATGATAAGAAAATTCAAAAATTCAACAGAAGTGAGGCCCCCGAAAAGTTAGCCTTGATTTCTTAACTTATATATAACATCTTAACGAGCTACTTACAAATTCTGGTTTATGGCTTACAATTACTTACAAATGACTTACTAATTCTTGATTATAAGAAAATTCGCAAATTCAACAGAAGTGAGTCCCCCGAGAAGTTAGCCTCGATTTCTTAACAGATATATAACATCTTAACGAGCTATTTACAAATTCTGGTTTATGTCTTACAAATACTTACAAATAACTTACTAATTCTTGATGATAAGAAAATTCGAAAATTCAACAGAAGTGAGGCCCCCGAGAAGTTAACCTCGATTTCTTAACTTATATATAACATCTTAATGAGCTACTTACAAATTCTGGTTTATGGCTTACAAATACTTACAAATGGCTTACTAATTCTTGATTATAAAAAATTCGCAAATTCAACAGAAGAGAGGCCCCCGAGAAATTAGCCTCGATTTCTAAACATACAGTGTAGGAAAGTACCGATGGTCTATCAGAAGTTACGTGAGAGCGATAAAGTAAGCCATAGAAATCCATGTGATAGACAAGGATGGCTAAAATGAAGGCGTTTAATAGTCAACGCCCATTTCGCCCTTCCACAAATAAGAAGTGGATCTTATTTGTGGAAGGGCGGTGACTATGAGAGGCCTTCATTATAGCCATCCTTCTCTATCGCATGGATTTCTATGGCTTACTTTATCGCTCTCACGTAACTTCAGATAGACCATCGGTACTTTCCTAGCCTGTATATATAACATCTTAACGAGCTACTTACATATTCTGGTTTATGGCTTACAAATACTTACAAATTACTTACTAATTACTGGCGAAATAAAATATACACATTGAACATTAAGCGCGGCTAACTTCACGGAGCCATTAGTTTATGTTTATTACAGTGGCTCTATGTGTGTAATGTTTATCAGACATATTACGTCGTATACCTAATATCATGGTATCCTCCAGCAGCTATCGAAAACATTCCTAGGCACTTATTGCAGATGAGATCCGAATCGCTATCTGGTTTTATTTTCTTTAAATGCGGATATTCTTTTCAAATTTCAATATTAAATTTGCACACACTGCTAAAAATTAAAAATCAAAGAAAAAAACAAATAAATTTTATTATCTATAATATACAGGCTGTTACAAATTCCCTTCTCACTACAGGGATCTCGGAAACGGTAAGAGCTTAGTAGCTTAAATGGGAGCAAAGTTGCGTATTCAGGGAACCAACAATAAGTCTCTAAAAAATCAAGGCTAACATGATTAGTTTTCGAAATATTTGAAAAAAACCGAAATGTTGGAAATCCGTTTTTGTTTAATTTCAGTCTTGTTTGAGGTGATATTGAAAAAATAAGAACATTTTCTCAAGGCCACTTTTTGCCCTCTATCGAATGGCATAATAAATTTTTATATGTATCGTTTCGTCTCTCCAGGACCATCATCAACTTGATGGTCCTTCAACTTCAACTTCATTTTTTTAAATACGACCCTGGAAATGTTATTACATTTTTTGCAAGCCTTCATGGCCCCCAATACTGTACTGCCTCAGCCCTAACCAGATTAAGACGTTTTGTCTCGAAAAATTCATCTTCAGTGTATTCGTTCCAAATGTATCTAAATTTTTTATTTATATTTGTTTGTTTATTGAATTAACGTACACTGTAAGTGTCGTTAGACCCTGTGAAATCCATCTAGTTATTTAAACTATTACCACACGCTACAATAGAACATTTATTATTATTAACTATTACCATCACTTGATCAAACATAACTCAATAAGTTGTTGCGTCAAAATTAAAACATTGTTACAATTTTAATTTTATCATGACAAATTAATTCTTAAAAATGCATATGAACAACCAAAACGCCAACTGAATATTATTCTTTAAAAGATTTCAGTAAATATTCAAAAACATTTTCGTTTTGGAAGAGTCCGTTCTTTGTACACTGCTAAGGTATCGCTGCGGGGTCGGGTGCACGGGCGTTACAGCTGGAGGCGGAGACTATCGCTCTCCCACTACGATGATTTTACAGTGGACGTATTTAGATTGATTTAAACGTGAAACTAACGTTACAATTTTTACTTCAATAATTGTGTCAATTTAGAATTAATACAATTATTGTACCGCAATTGTACAAACAAATTTCATCGCAATACAAAATTGAATAACCGACATCCCGTGGACGTCAATTTAACGCTCCTTCTCTTTTTTGGTTTTATGAGAAAAAGTTATTCTTGATGAAGAGTTCTGCATGGCCTAAAATCCAAAATGAAATAATCAGATTTCAATTTTTTGCAGTCGTATACGAGGTTTGTCGAAAAATGTAAATTTTGCTCAAGAGTAAAGTACCTTTATTTTTTAAAATATCGACAATCGTTATTTAAAGTTGATCCAAATAGAAAACTACGGTCAGGTATCCAATATTATCCATTTACCATTAAAAAACAGATTTTGTTATTTTTACAAACTCTTCTCCGTATTAGCATTGATAATTTACGTCTAGAGATAGACATTAAATCTAACAGGTAAGGTAGTCGGATTTTTGTAATTTTTGATATTTATGGTATGTGTAGTTTGGACCTTGAATAACAATTTTTCGAAGTAGTTCTACGCTACGTTCATAATTTACCGAGATAATCGATTTTGAAGTTTTACCTGACAGCTAAATCCACTAGATGTGACACACTCCTCAACTGGGAGCGTGGCCTAATAGGTAGCGTTAGGAACTGACAGTCAGTATATCGCTAGTTCGAGTCCGTCGCGTGAAATTTTTTTTTTTTTCATAACGCACCATATGGTATTTTATTATTTTTTTTCATCTCGAAAATTATGAACAAACGAAATATTATAATAAATACTTATGTATATGTAGGAATATTCAAATATTTCATTAAAAAGCACAATTGGTTGATAAACAATATTTATTATGAACTAACAATAAGATTTCATTAAAAAAAACAAACGAGGTCAGGTAGGATGTTCTTTTATTTTATATTTATGTTACTATTTGACACGCAGTGTGGCACGAGCCAGAATAGTAGTTATCATAAAAAAAATGGGAAGCAGAAATTTTTTAAGCATCTAGCTTCCTTTCTTTTTTTTCTTATCTCGAAAATTATGAACAAACGAAATATTATGATAACTGTATGTAGGAATATTTTTCAAGTGTTTAATTAACATTTTGAGCTAGGTTGTGTGGGTCGTGATTAAAAAAACACACCTGCTCGGGCATAGAAAGTTTCTGCTTCCCATGTTTCTATGATAACTATCATTCTGGCTTATGCCACACTGCGTAAAATTTCAAATACTAAAATTAAAATAAAAAACCTACCTGACCTTGTTTGTTTTTTTTTAAAGAAACTTTATTGTTAATTCATAATAAATATTGTTTATCAACCAATTGTGCATTTTAATGAAATATTTGAAGAATATTTCTACATATACGTAAGTGTTTACTATAATATTTCGTTTGTTCATAATTTTCGAGATGAAAAAAATAATAAAAAACTATATGGTGCGTTTTGAAAAAAAAAATGTCACGCGACGGACTCGAACCAGCCATCTCGTGACTGTCAGTCCCGAACGCTACCAATTACGCCACGCTCCCAGTTGAGAAATGGGTCACATAATGCTAGTGGATTTAGCTGTCAGGTAAAACTTCAAAATTGATTATCTCGGTAATTTATGAACGTTGCGTCGAACTACTTCGAAAAATTCTTATTCAAGGTCCAAACTACACATACCATAAATATCAAAAATTACAAAAATCCGACTACCTTACCTTCTCCTGTAAGATGCACTGACAAACCAATGGAATTTTTGATAGCAAACGTCAAAACGCTAGTTACAATTTATAAAATACAAGAAATGGCAGCTCTGTTAACTTCTTAGGAGAAAATTTAAATAGTTTTGATTGTGGGAGATGATTATAAAACTCATCAAGAAGCGGCAGTCATTTTTAATAACAGGCATCCGAATAGAAATCTCGGAGAATAAGTTCAATATGACCAAAAATAATTAAAAATCGTCAATATTCATCAACGAGCACTCGATCATAATTGAGTTATTTCACTAGTATGACCAGGTGCATTTGGAAACAAAAAACGTATACTTTCTCAAGAAAAACGGCAAAAAACGAAAACGGGATTATTGTCGGCATTTCCTTTAATAAACATGGGCTGGGATGGAAACGCCGAAATGTTGTGCTGTACAAATTAAATATACTATTACTATTAAAAATTTAATTATTACCGCTGATAGTGCAGTAAAAACATTTATTAAAAAATACATTTTTTAGTTTTCCGCTAGAAATAACGTTGCCTGGCTGTGCCGTACAACTTTTAACTCAAGATAGTTTTTATATCAATCTCTGATATAATATCTAATTGGATGCAAAAACTTCTTCCAATGAAAATAAAAGAATCGAACCCCGCAAGATCGATTAATTCAATACTCTCAATTGAAAACGTATAGATTATCACTGACTAGATATTTCTTTGAACTCCGGTCCTGTCCGCAATTACCAATCTCTAAGCCCATCCCACTGAGTAAAACACACGTGGTTGCAGCATTTAAAATATATTCGTTTCTGAAGTTGTAGACGTTCGGGATTTAGCATAGAATTTTGAGTAATTTTTATCAAATCAATATAATTTTGGTATCATTGCAAAGCTAAAAGATAGACCCACTTCCCTCTTGTAAGCAATTTTTGATTTAAGCCTTTATTTTTACGTAAATAAATTGTAAATATGACGATTTCTTGCATAGTTTACTCTTTAAATTTAAACAATTAGAAACCAATTTTGAAAAAACTGTTACAAGACAGCAGTAGGAAAACACTTTGTCTTTCGATTGTTTTTTTATTTGGGCCGCTATGTTTATTCGTTTTCCAAATATGTGTTATGGGCCGAACCCTTAAAAATGGGTTTATTTCAAGCGCGCGACGGACTCTTAAAGATGACGATCAGCATAATATTATCGGAATTTATTATATCTGTAACTGCAACTGTGAAAGAGCACGGCAGATGTAGTATGAATATCCTAAAAAAATAGATCGCAATTTGTTTGAATTTTGAGCACTCGACAAGACTAGAAATAACTATGGACACGAGACTAAAACTCTAATGTTTTATTTTAATGCGTGGTGGTAATAATTTGAATAACTAAATGGATTTCACAGGGTGTAACGATACTTACAGTGTTCGATAATTCAATAAACAAAGAAATCTAAATAAAAAATTTAGATAAATTTGGAACGAATACACTTTCGATACAAAACGTCTGAATCTGGTTAGGGCTGAGGCAGTACAGTATTGGGGGGTCATGAAGGCTTGCAAAAAATGTAATAAAATTTCCAGGGACGTATTTAAAAAAATGAAATTGAAAAAAATGATGGTCCTGGAGAGACGAAACGTTACATATTAAATTGATTATGCCATTCGATATAGACCAAGAAGTGGCCATGAGAAAGTGTTCTTCGTTTTTCAATATCTCCTCAAACAAGGCTGACATTAAACAAAAAAGGATTTCCAAAATTTCGTTTTTTTTTCAAATATTTCGAAAACTAATCATATTAGCCTTGATTTTTTAGAGGCATATTGTTGGTCCCCTGATTACGCAACTTTGTCCCCATTTAAGGGCCCCATATTCTTTAAATAGTGTTTTCCGCAAAGACCAATAATTTCAAACATTTAATAACTGAATAATCTAAAGCTTATCAAATAATAGGAATGTTATGTCATGCCACCTGAGTATTTTCAAAGACGCCGCAGTAAAACGAATAAACAGGTGCAAAAAACGATCAAACCATCAAGGTTTTAGGTACTGAAATCTACGAAAATACTAACTTTTTTATATATAATTCCACATGTAAATATTCTTATAACATTTACTTGCTTAGTCCTACATATAAAATTGTTTACTTTTATTTATAAGTACGTGAAAATAATTCTTAAAATGTGGGGTTAGAATAACAGCAAACGCATGTTTTACAAACGCTTTTTTTTAGTTATTATTTTATTTTAGTAAATTTAAACGGTTATAATGAATAAACAAAACATCAAGGATTTTATTTTTGTGCTTACTTTTGTTCTAAACGTTTTACTTTTAAAGATTTCAGTACCTAAAAACGCCAGAAATTTCACTGTTTCTCGGCCGGGAATATGGCCACCTTAAGCTACTTCGTAGCTCTTACCGTTTCCGTCAAAAAGCAGAAGTAGCATCTCTGCGCAATCCAAAGGCGAAGGTCGAAATTAGTCAAAAAAAGGCACCGTCCACTCGAGGTCTATTTCTTAGATATTTTTTTAGTGAGTAACGGATAGAAGGACTGACCAACGCAATGCGGAACGTATGGTCACCCTACTTATTAATTATCAATTTAATGTTAGATCAAGAAACGTTACCCAAATAATTTTTTCGCGATTAGAAGACAAAATCGACAACGAAACTTTGCTTGAAGAAATACATTTTCTTTAAAATAAATCATTTTAATACTTAAAAATATGAATTTAGTATTCCTGCAACAGTGTTCGAAATGAAAGTTTATAACTTATATTTATATTATATACGTCATTTATTTTCTCATTAACCTTTTTTTATTAATTTACGTCTCTTTTTCAGAAATCAAAGTTGGGCCAGTTCCTCACAATAACCATATCAGTATAGTAGGAGGTAAGTTATTATTAGAGGTAAGACTTTTTTAATTATTTTTTTCGATTGTATAGTACGTATTGTTTGAGTTTAAAATGTTTCATACTTAATAAAGAAAAATACAATAGATATTCAATCCAAAAATACAAATCACTAGGGCTGTCAGAACTGAGCCGCGAGACATAGGCGTACGCATTATTTATTGAAAAGCCACAAATTAAATTGTCTACAATCACAATACTCCACCATAAACAGTAACGGATAGGAATTAATAACGCAATATCTGCCCGATAACAAAGGCAACAGTATACTGATGTGACGTGAACGTGAAAGGCATTCTAAGGCACCGGCTCACGCATGTTTTGGTTGACCCGCTTGGCACCCCATTAAATTGTGGCTCTCTCTGACAGCCTTACAAATTACTAGTCTGAAACTGCAAAATAATCTAAACAAATGAGGAAAATATAAGGTTTAGAGAAGGTGACCTTGACGTTTAGGATGAAATCATTTTTCAAGCATTCTTTAAATTTTGGAAAAAATAATGGGAGATTGATTTATCAACGATATAATATTACATTATCTTAGTATATAAATTTGTCTTTAGTTATGACAGTGAAGATTTCAAAATTTATAATAATTTGCACTCAATATAGCAAGTCAAATGTACATTTATTTATTGTACAACAGAATTAATAAAAAAAAAAAACTTAAATTCGAAAACTCAAAATTTAATTTCTAAAATTTCAGATAGTACAAAATTATCTAACCCTTTGGGAAAAAAACATTAGTCAGTTAGAGAATTTTCTACACCTAAACTCTACTTAACAAGTGACAAAGGTCAGAAGTAGAATGTATAGCAGTTCCAAACAAAATTATATTATTAAACAAGCTTTTATTACATTGATCCATAGTTTATACAAATAAATATTTAAAATTAAAAAAATAATAATTTTCCCGAATTCGAATTCTAACCAAATTCAATTTGTAACTAACTAATCTCTAAAACAATTGACGCTTGCTGAAATACGTCTGGAAAAAGTGTATTGCTATTAAAACCTTTATACAGGGTGTTCAAATTAAAACCTCTCACATGGAAAATATAGAAATTAAAAAAAAACAAAAAAAGCCTAAGACACGTCGATTTATTTTCAAGGGGGACACCTGATGGTATAAGTTCTGGTGTTTTGGAAGCTGCCCCTAAAGCAGGGGCGTAAATTACCCTTAAATTTTAATGGCACCCTATGTTGAATGCCACTTCATTTTAAAGCTTTCAATTCTGCTCACTACTCCAGTCGGCAGAGCCCGAAAAGTTACTGTTGGTGACATTTTCTTGATAACTCGGAAATAACTACACAGGCCTACTTTAAATGATGAGTACAATAACAGGCTAATTTGCTGACAAAGTATTTTATCATGAAAAAAAGTTATTAACAATTTAATAGTGAAAATTTTTTTTTAGCAGTTTTCTTTAAATAACTCAGCGGGATGACTTTATACGAAAAAATGCTTATGACATGATTTTGTTCGTAATAAAAATAGCTACAAAATGGCGGTGGTCCGATTACGAAATTTGCAATAACAAAGCCGTGAGATTGAAAAAACGGTATAAAACGTCAATTTTTTTAAGTTGCTGTAAAAATGTCAATTATAAACAAAAAGTGATAAAACTTTCGAAAACTATAGTTCAATATATATACAATAATGACGCTAAAGCCGAAAATCAGGAGAGCAAAACTTTTTGTTCTATAAGGTGTTATACATTCATCGGCATCTGAAACTCGAAACTTTGCCAAATTTGTTCGAAGCTTTGCTGACACTTGAAATTTGGTACACACATAGTGTAAATATGCAGAAACCAAAAGCAATTTGCAAAATTCAAGTATCTTCATTTTTGCAGTTTTGGTAAGGTTTTATACGTCACCCTAGTTTTATACGTCACCGTTTTTTTAATTTTTGGACGTATATTTATGTATATTTATAAAATATTCCATTACGGTAGATTAGCCAGCATAATTACCTACAATTTAAAAAAATATATATTTTCATCGTTTAGATCCTAAGCTACTTAACATTTTGCGCCTGTTAGCCATACTCGTACATTATTCAACATATCAACATAAAACAAAAACGTACGTGTGGGGTAAACCTTTAACTTTAAGTAAACAATTGTTTAAATTTACTGTTGCATATTTCTAATAGTATACAAGCGCCGAAGAGCGGAGCTCGCGCTCGAAAATGAAAAGTTAAAGGTTTACCCCACACGTACGATTTTGTTTTATGTTAATATGTTGAATAATGTACGACTACGGCTAACAGGCGCAAAATGTTAAGTAGCTTAGGATCTAAACGATGAAAATATATATTTTTTTAAATTGTAGGTAATTATGCTGGCTAATCTACCGTAATGGAATATTTTATAAATATACATAAATATACGTCCAAAAATTAAAAAAACGGTGACGTATAAAACTAGGGTGACGTATAAAACCTTACCAAAACTGCAAAAATGAAGATACTTGAATTTTGCAAATTGCTTTTGGTTTCTGCATATTTACACTATGTGTGTACCAAATTTCAAGTGTCAGCAAAGCTTCGAACAAATTTGGCAAAGTTTCGAGTTTCAGATGCCGATGAATGTATAACACCTTATAGAACAAAAAGTTTTGCTCTCCTGATTTTCGGCTTTAGCGTCATTATTGTATATATATTGAACTATAGTTTTCGAAAGTTTTATCACTTTTTGTTTATAATTGACATTTTTACAGCAACTTTAAAAAATTGACGTTTTATACCGTTTTTTCAATCTCACGGCTTTGTTATTGCAAATTTCGTAATCGGACCACCGCCATTTTGTAGCTATTTTTATTACGAACAAAATCATGTCCTAAGCATTTTTTCGTATAAAGTCATCCCGCTGAGTTATTTAAAGAAAACTACTAAAAAAAATTTTTTTCAAGATTAAATTGTTAATAACTTTTTTTCCTGATAAAATACTTTGTCAGCAAATTAGCCTGTTATTGTACTCATCATTTAAAGTAGACCTGTGTAGTTATTTCCAGGTTATCAAGGTTTGACACAGGCCGAACCTCTACCAACTGGACTACACGACGACATACGACTTTTTAAATTTTGACTTGGATATGACAATAGAATCATCACTTAAAGAATAAGACAAAATACCAAGAATGATAGAATGTTATTTTATTAAGTGTTAAACACATTGGTTTCCCTCCGCTTGTTGAAGAATGTCATCAGATAACGCCCGAAATGTTCGGAAGTGCAGCAAAAACTTTATTATTGTATGAAAGTGGATGGAAACCAATTTAAACATTACAAACGTCTGTAAAATTATGGGATCCACCAATATGAAACAAAAACATCTTATGTATTCCTTCCAAGCATTGATTAAATTTTGATTATTATTAACATTTTTCTCGTAGAGGATGCTTATTTCTCGAGAGATTTGAACGTTTCGGGTTAAAAAATATACCCGTTATATATACTTCATTAATCGTTAATTATAAAATTGATTAATAATTCAGTTGCTTTGATACCAAATGTACAGGGTGTTTCAGAAAGACCTCCCGTAAATACAGGGGGTGATAGTACAACAAAAAATAAGAATTTTTTGTCTTATAAACTATATGTCTATCTCCTCTTGTTTTCGAGATACAGAGCGACAAAATAAAATTTTCTAAATAGAATTTTTACGAAAATTTCCAAACGGTGCGAAATATTTTTATGAATTTTGGTATTCCGGATTTTTTAAGGACGCCAAATACGCTGGTCTAATTATTTTTTGTATATTTTATAGAGAGCGCTAGTTATGCTACATTCGTATTACATTTTGAGTTCTAATTTTTTTGGGGTTAGGTTAGCATTCGGACTCCAATTTCTAATGTACAATTTTATTTTCTAAAAATAATGTACTCTTGTTAGAACTTCCTAATGTGGACGGTTTTCAAGAAAAAAGGCTGTCACTGCTTAGTGACTGTAATTAGTCATTACTAACTACAGTCACTAATAATCACTAAAATTTGGATATAAAGTTAATTAGAGTTTAAAATATTACTGAGAATGTATGCGTTGTTTATGTGATCCATCAATATCAATCCATCAATAAGTTTTGACATAAGCCTACTTTGAGAAAAGTCACTTAGGTATTTTCTTCACCCTGATATTGTAAGAGTTCAATTAAAAGCCTTTTTTCTCGAAAACCGTCCACATTAGGAAGTTCTAACAAGAGTACCTTATTTTCAGAAAATAAAATTGTACATTAGAAATTGGAGCCCGAATGGTAAAAAACCTAACCTTAAAAAAATTTGAACCTAAAATGTAACAGGAATGTAGCGTAACTAGTGCCCTCTATAAAATATCCAAAAAATAATTAGACCAGCGTATTTGGCGTTCTTAAAAACCCCAGAATACCAAATTTCATAAAAATATTTCGCACCGCTTGGAAATTTTCGTAAAAATTCTATTTAAAAAATTTCATTTTGTCGCTCTGTATCTCGAAAACAAGAGGAGATAGACATATAGTTCATAAGACAAAAAATTCTTATTTTTGTCGTACTATCACGCGCTGAATTTACTGGAGGTCTTTCTGAAACACCCTGTATAATGTTAATTATCATCGTAACTGTAGGTTCGCTTAGAGAAAGTTAACAAGATTGTTTATGAAAAACAAATAGGAGAAATACTACGTTCGGTACGTTGTATCCTATACAGCTTTTATAAATTGTCAAATAGTGGCTCTTAGAAACAAACTGAAGTTGTTGATCCACAGAAACAAAACCGAGACGCTATAATATTTGCTAAATAATAATATTATAAATTTAGATGGAACGAGACGTCCGCAATTTGGTTCCGATTTGATTGTTCTGTATCGTCGGTCGCAGCTGTTTGTTTTCAAAATTATATTTATAAGTTAAACAATATAAAAAGGTCTCCGGAATATAGAAAACCGAGCACGGAACGAGAATACTGAACAGACGTCAACGGACGTGTACGTACGTAATTTTGTTTATAACCAGCAATATTATGCAGTGAAATATATGACAACTACGCTTGCGAATTGCACCCGTACGGAACTTGTCAAATTATGGAGAAAAATAAACATTTCCGTTTCGTCCGTTATGGCCACTTTCTTCTTAGTTTTATGGCGTTCCGTGCCTACTCTATTTTCCAGACGATATCCAATGACAGAATGTTAAATACCTACTTAGTTTTATTAAGCAGGTTATACCTAATTGCAGGCGGTATCTGAATGATACGCTACCTACCATTTATTCTACTCGATTCTAAATATTTATGTCCGTTACACAACAATGCATAAACAAATAAGTTTCCAAATTTTACTAATGATATAGAACAAAATATTAGAATAAAAAATAAATCTTATAACCAATACACAAGAACTAATTCAGCATACCATTATTCAAAGCTTCATGCTTCATCACAAAATGTTAAGCTCGTCTGGTCGTACCTGACAACTAAAAGAAATTCCACTATAATTCCAAGGAATGGGATATGATGGTTAAATGTATACCTACTCAACCTACTTAATCTTTTTGCTAAATTTACGTAATGATGTTTATCTACAATAAGATATGATACGATAGGGGACTTGGGTTTTAACCAAGGACATTTAAATAAAGGGGACTATGCATGTCACAGTCTATCTCATATGTTGGGTGAAGCTAGACAAGGGGAAAGCAATGTCCAATGTCGTACATTTTGAATGGGTCAAAATAAAATATTTTATAGTCCTAAGTCAATAATGTCAATATATTTCAACAGCTACTCAGTATTTTTATAATAAATATATATAATATTTTTATAACTTCTTGAAATCCCAATAACTGTAACCATTTCTTTCTTGTTGCACCATCCCCAAGCATCCTAAAAACGTTCACATTTCACATTTAGAATACTGAGGCAAATTTTTAGTGAGACATAAAAATATATTCCCAAAGGAGAACATCAAATGGTTGAATGAATGCAACTTTCAGTTGATTGCATCTTCGGTATTTTTATGTATAAGTGAACCACCACCATATTTTTGCTGTTGTATTTATTCAGTTTTTATGCTCGTGCATTTAGTAAAATTGTAAATATATTTTTGAAAAGGTTTTTGTCGTAGAGGAAAATGAAAATGATGAATGATTAAAATTTGTAATGTTGGGTATAAGGGATAACATTGAAATACCTATAAATATATTAAATATAAATAATGTCTGTAACTTATTTGTGGTGCAGCATTTTCCTTTGACTTTAATGGCCAAACGTGGTTCATATTATTGTTTTCTTACTATTTCAGCAAAAATTTTAAAAAAATACCAAGTCAGTTTTATAAAAGTTACCCACACGCACGACAATGGCCACAGTTGCATATACATTCCAAAGTCACCTTCAAGTACGCTTACCTGTGGAAGGATAGCTGATGTGGATGTTTATAATCCAATTTCTTACAAATTCTGCACTGTCTAACCATATTCACACCTTAAAAGTTTATCCAAAATACATGTATAAACACTAATCACGTTTCACTTACTAAAATCACAACTATTTTCTAACAAGAGACGCCATATTCTGCCAACCACGGCAGAACGAACGAGGAACACGCTACAAATTATTGCGTAGTTGCTAAGTCTTCAAACATGGCAAATATGAAAAATGAAAAATAGTTTAATATGTATACAGAATTTAACAATATTGTATGCCTAACTTAATAATACTATCCTATAATAATAATTTTCACAATTGTGATGAAAATTGCGATAAAAATATTAAGTACATTTCCAGTACAATTATACAGCTGACAACAATGATACAATTAGACTGTGAATAGACGAGGCATCATCTAGAAATGTAAATAAATAAGTCCCCTTTATTTAAATGTCCTTGGTTTTAACAAATCTATTTCTTTATTTTCTTCGAAATTAAAGTAATTGAAATGACAAGCATGAAATTTAATTCAAAATTAATTTCCAATCCGAGACATGTCCTGGCTTTTTTAGAAACATTTTCTGTTATTTTTCAATCTGGCAATAAAAACAAGCATCCTGATCATTGGAAGAATCAGTCCGACACATAAGAATGGTGATGTATCAGTGGTTCATAATAAGGGTAGAATCTGAATTGGTGAATTTAATGGGTATAAATCTTAGCGTCATACTGTAAGTTCGGGTGTCTTACAAGGATTCGATTTGGGCCCTTTGCTACATTACTTTATCAATGACATTTGTTATGCTACAGAAAATGGAAATCTGATCTGAGCGATATTGAAATAAGATACAGGGAAAACCGATTAAAATCAAATGGATTTAAATGTGAAGTTGTTACGGATACCGGGAAGGTGTATTATGAAATATACAGTGTGTCCCCGGATGGGGTACCGCACTCTTGTAGACTTTTTTATTGTTGATTTTTCGAGAAAAAGTTATTCTTGGTAAAAGGTTTTGTTTATATTGGGAAGCCATGGGCAGTAGGTAATCAAATATGTAATAAAACTTACAGGGCGTCCAAAATATTTCAAAATGTGACTTTTTTCCTAAGCAAAGTGCCTTTAATTTTAGTTTTCGTTAAAAACTGTATTTAACAAAGTTGTTCGAGAACTCAAGAAATGCTTAAATACGGGGTTTAGTCAGAAAAGAACAATAACCATATTTTGCAAATAATAAGTCGCAATTTTTGTCTGTCTTACATACCATATAGTTAACATTGATATAAGGTATTATCGATGTCAAAGTCAACATATTTATTTTTATTAACTGCCCACTGAATAATTTTTATTATTATTATATCCGGGAACACACTGTATACGTATAAAATTAATAACGAGAGTTTGTAGTCAGTGGAAATAGTCAAATATCTAGGAGTTTTTTATTGCCATTTCAATTTTGTTGATCATACTTATCAAATACGGTTACGTGCTAGGAAAATGATTCGTTTTAGCGTTCGTAATCGCTAAATTATTTATAAACTTAAGGGATTTAGAAATTCTATATTACTTATACATATGTTAGATCGATCGAAACTCGAGCATTGCTCGTTGATTTGGAACCCTTACTATCAAACACACCACTTCAATGGTCTCGAAAATGTACAATGATGTTTATTGATATTTTTAGTATTTAAGGTGGCATTTATTCTGAACAATATTCGGATTACATGTCCTATTAAATATGTTTAATTTTCAAGTACTAGACCCCTGAAGACGTCAATCAATAAAAATAATTCTACAAAATAAAGTCGATTGCCCAAACTGGCATTAGTCCCCGCGATAAGGTGAGAAATCATATTACTTTTATCTGCCGAGGGGTAATATTTATTTATTATTAAAATCCCCAGTATATTTTATGTGCAGGACATTCGATACAATATGTAATTTTTGTGACTTAAATGATTATTGTGGGAAAATGTTGTGCAGGAGTGTAGTTTACTATACAGGGTGTTCCATTTAAAACTTCCCACCTGGAAAATATCGGAATTAATAAAAGCAAAAAAACGTAAGACACATCGATTTTCTTTTCAAGGGAGACATGTGATGGCATAAGTTTTGGTGTCTTGGATGCTACCCTTTAAGCAGGGGCGTAAAATACCCTTAAATCTTAAATGGCACCCTATGTTGAGTGACATTTCATTTCAAAGCTTTTTCAATTCTGCTCACGACGACATACCACTTGACCTGGATATGAAAATAAAATCATCACCTAAAGTATAAGACAAAATATCGTTGAATGAAAGTATGTTGTTTTATAAGTTGTTTAAATTGGTTTCACCCCGCTTCCATACAATAATAAAATCTTTGCTCCACTACCGAAAGAACATTTCGAAGCATTTCGGGCGTTATCTGACAAATTCCTCAATAATTTCTCGATAAAAAAAATTGTTTTGATTTTTCGTGTATCTGTCAATACAAAAACTTCATACTCTATCCGTTAAATATTTTTACCTGTTTTACTTTGAACGAGACAATATTTTCTCGTCTTGACTAGTCGAGACAATATCCCGTAAAATCATCACAAAGTCGATTGAATTCCAATTCGTGAAAATGGTTTATACAATTGCTGAAAAAATTGATATAATTAACTTGTTCTACAAGAATAATGACTGTGCACGACAGGCAGCAAAGATTTTTAATGATCGTCAACCTGACAAAACCACTTCACATCGATACGTCTCGGATTTAGTGCATTTTGCGGAAACAGAGAGCATCAATGTGAACAGGTCGTACGTAATGAGAGTAATCAGATAACTATCCTAGGTCACATCGCAATGGAACCAAATTTGAATCTCCGGAAACTTGCAAGTACTTCTGTATCTAATTGCCGTCAAATCTTAAACATTCATAAGTATCACCCGTACAAAATTAATTTGGTACAAGAAATTAATGAAGACGATCCTGATCGCCGCTTGCAGTTCTGTGAAGAGATGAGTCATCGTGCTCGAAGGAATCAAAATTTTTCTACCCAATCTGTTTTTCCGTTGAATCTACGTTCCAACTGGATGATCGAGTCAACCTCCATAATTGCCGCTACTGGAGTGATGAAAATCCACGCATTTTTGTCATGAATCTCCTACGCAGCATCCGAAGAAATTGAATGTTTGGGTGGGCATACTGGGCGAACACCTCATAGGACCTTTCTTCCTACCGGGAAATCTGGATGGAAACATGTATCTGAATCTACTGAAAACGAATATCTACCCGATGATTGTGGAAGTATTGGAAAATGACTACGCTTTGCCAGAAGAGGATGTGTTGTTTCAGCAGGATGGTGCTTCACCACATTATGCCGTAGCTGTTTGTGATTTTCTTAATCAGAACTTTCCAAATCACTGGATAGGACGCAGAGGTTCAATTGAGTGGCCTCCCGGATTGCCAGATCTATCGCCCTAGACGTTTTTCTATGGGAACATTTAAAGTCGAAAGTTTATGCAACACGATCGACCTCACATGAGTCGCTTCGTCGGTGAATTGTTGAAGAATGTCTTCAGATAACGCCCGAGATGCTTCGAAATGTTCGTTCAGAAGTGAGCAAAGATTTTATTATTGTATGTAAGCAGAGGGAACCAATCTGAACACTGTAACGTTATTTATTATTTATTCAAGTGAATCAATAACACCTTGGGATAATTGGCTGAAAAAAAAAACAGGTACACTTAAATAGGAAGCATCCAGCTAAACTACAATCGGATGCAGTGAGATTGCAGCAAGGTCGTGGGGTGTAGTACGAAATTCTTTATGTGTTGATATTCAATTATATAAGGAATGAATGATAACTTAAAATAAAATGTTCTTAAAACAGGTTTAATACAAATTTAAAGTTAGTTACTTAATTACATAAATAAATTTTTGGTGAACAAGCAAATAATCTTAATTTAAAATTCACGACAATTTAACAGATTGAAAAAAAAATGCGACTAGTTATCTCTACTTGTAATTTGGCTATGATATGGATGGGTCTCACTTAATTCCACGTTGAACGGTATCTGAGGGGGTGTTAATCATCTGTCAGATGTGGATGGCCAAAACTGATTACCAGGCGACAGATTCCATGACAACCTCCTCCCAAAGATTATAGCTGTTAGGATACCCTGGATCTAATCGAATTTGTCGTATGGTCAGAAGGTCCGTGGTATGGCTGGTTTCAGTTGCAATTGGAAAAAATACATAGTGTAAGCAAGTAGGATATTTACAATAAAATGGTGTTTAATACGAGATCAATCTGATTATCGGTGATTAAATAATAAAATTTAATGTACAAAAGTTCTTCAATTTACTATTTACAATTTATGCTAAAGTTAACTAAATTAGTAATAATACAAGTGAAAAGTACGGTGAAAACTAACTAAATTTAAAACTGAGTATGGTGCTGACTCAATTAAATTGTAAACAAAAACAAATGAACAGAATTTGAAAATCTGTAAATGTGATGTACTCAAAATTCAAAACAAAACTACTCAAAATCTAATTCATTAATCAAATTTAATTAACAACGATTTACTACAATAAATAACTTCGAACAACCAGATTATACGCTGTGTATCGAGACCAAAAAATATTACTAATAAAAATAACACCCTGTGTTATTGTAAACTCGTAGTGAAGTCAAATCTTACCCTTCCAACCTGGATATATGTAATGTGGTATAACAAAGATAATAAGATAAGAGATAATAAATATTATATGTAATATAATCTTTTGCTATGACAAAACAAAAAAAATACATTTAGCCAAGTTTACAGTCTCAATACTTGCGTAAGTACAGAGAAGCAGTAAATTTAGTTGTCTCAAAGAGTAAGAGGAAGTAAGCTGCTTTTATTTATAAGTATAAAATAAGAACAAATAAAAGGAAATTACCTCATCCAGATCTTTGAAGTGGTGAGACAACCGTATTCCAGTCCAGACCATAAATTTGTCAGAGACCCAGTCAAAATACTGAAAGTCTGTGATGTAATCGGAATATTCTAACACCCTCTGTGTATACTCGTCAAGTGCTGAAGAATCTCCCCGTAGAATTAAAATTTGAAATTTTAAAAACAAACAGTACGTGCTCTAAAACCTCACTAAACGAAAGAAAAATTAAATCAAAACCACCTCGTGGTGCTCTTGATAAAAAACTAAGGCTATGCACTTCGTCGTACCTAAATTAATTAAGAAAAGAAAACAAGCATTTAGCAAATAGTTCAAGCAAAGCAAAATACAAAATTACTATTAAAAGAAATAAACCACAGTTAGATACAAGTTTTGATGGTGTGCAAAATTCTTCCACGTTTAATAATAAAATAACATTCTTTCATTCATTAATATTTTGTCTTATTCTTTAAGTGATGATTTTGTTGTCATATCCAAATCAAAATTTAAAAAGTCGTATATCGTCGTGAGCAGAATTGAAAAAGCTTTAAAGTGAGGTGTCACTCAGGTGCCATTTAAAGTTTAAAGGTATTTTACGCCTCTGCCTAAGGTGTAGCTTCCAATACATCAAAACTTACGCCATCACGTGTCCCTTTTGAAAAAAAAATGACTTGTCTCAGGTTATTTCCGTTTTTTTCTTCCGATGTTTTCCAGGTGGGAAGTTTGTATTGAAACACCTTGTATATATGTTGTTCCCTGCTTCTTCAGGTTTCTCCTCTTTTCTGGATTATTTGTTCCAGTTTAAATTGATAATACCAATTATTCTACTAAGACAGACTTCTTTTTGCACTGTTTTTCCCCAATTAAACCTGTGTGAAATTAGCAGCCAAATTTGGCACCCGAAATCCCGAAAATGCCCGAACGTTCATGGACGTACGTGAATAAGTCAAATTTACGTGTAAATATAAAAATTAGCATGCAGAACATTATGAAGACCACGAGGTGTTATTAATCTCTTTTAGATATGATAAATAAATCAAATAAATATTAAAATGTGTTATATTTGCACAATTTAAAGACACAGCAGTAATGGAAGGTGTAACGTATTAAGAACTATTTTTAAAAAATTCAGCGATAATTTAAAGGCGAAGCAGGCAGTGTGTCAGCTTTATATTGTGGGGAAAGGTGTCATAGATCAAGCACTAGCGCTCCTGTGAAAGTATTGTGGGGAAAGGTGTCATAGATCAAGCACTAGCTCTCCTGTGAAAATCATCCCCTTGGAGTGGGGATTACACCCCGAAAAAAATTAAAAACCGAATTTTTCAAAAATTCAGCGATAATTTAAAGGCGAAGCAGGTAGTGTGCCAGCTTCATATTTTGGGGCAAGGTGTCGTACATCAAGCACTAGCTCTCCTCTGAAAATCATCCCCTTGGAGTGGGGATTAGACCCCAAAAAAAATTAAAAACCGGATTTTTCAAAAATTCAACGATAAATTGAAGGCGAAGCAGGTAGTGTGCCAGCTTCATATTTTGGGGCAATCTGTCATAGATCAAGCACTATCGCTCCTGTGAAAATCATCCCCTTGGAGTGGGGATTTCACCCCGAAAAAAATTAAAAACCGGATTTTATCAAAAATTCTGCGATAATTTAAAGGCGAAGCATGTAGTGTGTCAGCTTTATATTGTGGGGAAAGGTGTCATAGATCAAGCACTAGCGCTCCTGTGAAAGTCATCCCCTTGGAGTGGGGATTACACCCCGAAAAAAATTAAAAACCGGATTTTTCAAAAATTCAGCCATAATTTAAAGGCGAAGCAGGTAGTGTGCCAGCTTCATATTTTGGGGCAAGGTGTGGTACATCAAGCACTAGCTCTCCTGTGAAAATCTGAAAATCATCCCCTTGTCCTGTGAAAATCATCCCCTTGGAGTGGGGATTACACCCCAAAAAAAAATTAAAAACAGGATATTTCAAAAATTCAGCGATAATTTAAAGGCGAAGCAGGTAGTGTGCCAGCTTCATATTTTGGGGCAAGGTGTCGTACATCAAACACTAGCTATCCTGTGAAAATCATCCCCTTGGAGTGGGGATTACACCCCGAAAAAAATTAAAAACCGGATTTTTCGAAAATTCTGCGATAATTTAAAGGCGAAGCAGGCAGTGTGCCAGCTTCATATTTTGGGGCAAGGTGTCGTACATCAAGCACTAACTCTCGCTTTATATTGTGGGGAAAGGTGTCATAGACATCAAGCACTAGCTGTCCTGTGAAAATCATCCCCTTGGAGTGGGGATTACACCCCGAAAAAAATTAAAAACCGGATTTTTCGAAAATTCTGCGATAATTTAAAGGTGAAGCAGGTAGTGTGCCAGCTTCATATTTCGGGGCAAGGTGTCGTACATCAAGCACTAGTTCTCCTGTGAAAATCATCCCCTTGGAGTGGGGATTAGACCCCGAGAAAAATTAAAAACCGGATTTTTCAAAAATTCAGCGATAATTTGAAGGCGAAGCAGGTCGTGTGCCAGCTTCATATTTTGAGGCAAGGTGTCATAGATCAAGCACAAGCGCTCCTGTGAAAGTCATCCCCTTGGAGTGGGAATTACACCCCGAAAAAAATTAAAAACCGGATTTTTCAAAAATTCAGCGATAATTTAAAGGCGAAGCACGTAGTGTGCCAGCTTCATATTTTGGGGCAAGGTGTCGTACATCAAGCACTAGCTCTCCTGTGAAAATCATTCCCTTGGAGTGGGGATTACACCCCGAAAAAAATTAAAAACCGGATTTTAAAAAAAATCAGCGATAATTTAAAGGCGAAGCAGGTAGTGCGCCAGCTTCATATTTTGGGGCAACGTGTCATACATCACTAGCTCTTCTGTGAAAATCATCCCCTTGGAGTGGGGATTACACCTCGAAAAAAAAATAAAAACCGGATTTTTCAAAAATTAAGCGATAATTTAAAGGCGAAGCAGGTAGTGTGCCAGCTTCATATTTTGGGGNGAATTTTGGCCCATTACATCGCGACCACCCTGTATAAGAGAATATACTGAAGGATTTCGACGGTTCATTTAAGAACTTCTACCAATATCTTCACGAATGTCTCAATAAGTACTTTTACCTAACAGAAATCAATTTGCAGAGCAAAACTTAAAATAAGTTACATATATACATACATACATACATACATACATACATACATACATACATACATACATATACATACATGGTGATTCACTATATTTTGACCCCCCTTTGACTTTTTTGTTTTTAGAGTTATCAAATATGTGAAATACAAAAGTTGCACGACTTTTTATGAAGTGTTTGAAAATGATAGTAGAAAAACAAATGAAGTCCAAACAAAATGGCCGCGGATATATAATTAGTGAGATTTAGTTAAAATACCTATACGCATTTTGGACTGCAATTAAATCTAAATCCTTACGTAATTGGAAAAAGGCAGAAATGCCTGAAAGGTTTAACAGTTACAAAATTTCTTATTTTCTTAATAAAAAACCTTCTTTTCGTTTCTTAATATTATCTTGTTAATATTATTGTTCGGGATGGACCCAACAAACCCTATAGGACATATGCTCGACAGGGAACGTTCTATCCAAATATGTAAAAATACACAAGGTCTTTGTTCCATTTAAATTAACAAAGTTATCATCCGCGGCCATTTTGTTTGGACTTCATATCATAAAAAATAGTGCAACTTTTGTATTTCACATTTTTTTATAACTTTAAAACAAAAAAGTTAATGGGGGTGGGGGTCAAAATATAGCGAATCACTCTGTACATAATATGTACAGTATCAATAAGCAAATGTATACATATATCTAACTTTGAATATACAGTACAACAAAGTGGCCATGCTCGCAGATTATATAACTAAAACTATAACATTAAAGTTCAATCAATTTTTATATTTTTCATTAATGGTTTCAAAGTGTATGTATGGATTTTATCCAAACAACAATATTTATCAAAATTTGTACACATGATTTGGTGACTTCAGTAAAATGATAGTTCTGGGTTTGTTACACTTTTTTATTTCAATGCTAAATGCTATATATAATTAAAAGTAAGTTATAGGTAAATCTAATTCTTTGTGAGTGTTACAATATGATTTATAGCAAAAAAATATATTTAAATCAACAGCACACAAGAGTTTGTAACAATTTATTACATTACTTAAATCACTAATATACAAAATATATAGTATAAGAATGGCACTAAATATTATCCATAATGAACTTCCGATTGAGTAGAATTATAACCGTTATATGATTCATACTCTTTTCCACAAGAAATATGACCTAAAGAAATTTAATATATTTGAATGGAAACCAAAACATTGCAGTTTACTAATTAAAATTTCATTTTATCGAAGGCCTTTGAAAAAATCTGTGTAAATTACAACTACTTGGTTATTTGATAAAATGATAATGATCAATAATTTTCATGCAAGTTTTGCCAAAGATGACCTTCACGAACAGAAAACAGCTACAACACAGCATAGTGTTTGTTTAAAATAACGAATGTATAATTTTTTTGTTATTTACTTTTCATTTTTGGATTTAGCAGTAATAAGGTAATAAAAATAGAAAATTTGTTTACTTATTTTCGTTCATTCTGCTTTCACTTTATCTGAGAGAGCACCAATAGTCCAGGATAATTACACATTGCCATGGCTGTTGCTTGACGTAATTTGGATATTAGTAAAAATGGGTCGAAAATAATATACCTATACAATGAAAATATAAGGTTGCGTCAAGAAAAAAAGTTGTGCTATTTGCAGAAAATATTAAAAACTGCAAAAATACTCAAAAATGACGTGTTTTCTCTAACATTTTCCAACATAACTTCTTAAATATGCAGTATACAGGAAAAACTGTTGCTAATCATATATATCATATTTTTGTTGCTAAATAGCCAAAACAATGTAAGAAAATGATGAAAATCGAGGTAATTTGGAAGCGTCAAACTGACATGCAAGAAATTGTCCAATTCTACTATAAATGTAGATGTACTTTACTATACTTTACTAGTACTTTAAATGATTACAAAACGAAATTCCAAAACCCGATTCAAATCGGTATGATAATTTTGGTATGAGACAATTTGTTACTAAATTCAACACGAAATGTCGTTATTTTTTTGCGTCAGTGCTGAGGTTAAAGTTAAGCATTTTAATTGGCGCTGATCTTTTTACACATGGACTCTTTAACTATCATATAGAATCGTTATAGTATTAATTTTCTTTTTTAGAATAATTTTTGGAACGATTTTAAAAATTCGAAAAATTTTGACTTTAAACAAATACTTTCGTGAAGCGGTTTTGCGGGTTGGAAAATATACCAAAGTACTAAAAAACAGTTCGCGGAAAGACGCTTAACTTGAAAAAAAGAACGTTCAAATCGGTTGTATAAGTTTCGAGATATCGAGTACAAGCGTTAGCTGCAAAACTATGCATAATTTAACAACAACAAAATATGAATTTGGTAGATTTTTTAAGAACTTTTCGTATGTGCTTTTATAAATATTATCGCACGTGTGCTTTTTTATGAAAATTCAATGAATATGGCCAAGTCGACCATTTGAGCCGCAAAACCTGGGGGGAGGGGATGAATGATAAAAATTGAAATTGCGCGTTCAAAAAGAGCGTGCCCTCTTCGGCGTTCAATATCTCGGCTTCTACGGCTCCGATTTTGATGACTTTTTATAAATCAATATATCATAATGAGAGGAATTCAATTATCAAGATTTCATTAAAATATTATAAAGCCCTATCAGCCTATTACGACTACTTAAAAATTCACACATTTCATTGTTGCTGTATATTCATGTAAATAATAATATCGATGGCAGATATACATAGTCCATTGTTAATAGTTATTAGTTTTAATAATTCGTAATAATGTTTAAAACCTTGAAATTTTTACTTAATAAGTAATTTATTTATTGTATACATATAATATAGAAAAAAATGCAGATGCAAATAATTATTTGATATTTATAAAGCGTATCATCGCATTATTAAAGTATTCTGCTTTTTTATAGCATAGTTGTTGTTTTCGCTCACGAAATTTTCTTCTACAGGCTGTCATATGGTGACGACCCATTAGAATATTTCGGAGATTACTTCGATTTGCATTTTGAAAATTTGGAACCTGGTAGTTTTGGAGGTTTTATTTAAAAAGAGTTTAAATAAAATAATGCCATTGTTGTAGTACACTGAAAGAAATGGGCTTATTAAACTGTTTATCTAGAATAATGTGTATAGCGCATATTAAAACTTTTATAACCAATATAGGACTTTTATTAAAAAAAGCAATCATCTCCATACTCATTATAGAATGAGTTTAACTGGAAGGTGCTTAATACACCTTATGCATCTATGAAATAAAGGTTATAATGAATTACTTATACATTATTAGGTGTTATAGACTTTATGTTCCAATTGTATAGTAGGGAAGATTTGTTGTATAAAGACCAGTATCCGAATTTGTATATAACAATTGTATTAACAGAATTATTCGTTCTTATACTGAATATGTTTCCGTTTTTAACGTGTAAAACGCGTCTTATAATGGTTAAGTGATCGTCACCTCTCGGTGCATAATCGGTTATGATCGTTGTTAAGTTATATTCATAGTCTTGTAATAATAATCATATGTCAGACCCGAGAGCGAAGTGCGCCGACTCAATAAGAAACCTGGCTATTCCAGCCGCTGATTTAGGGTTCGCCGCACGAGCTCATCCCTTCCAAGATTTCAGTAGCATGCTATGCATGAAGCAGAACGGTACTCAACTATCTTATACAGTCCACTTTTANGCAAATAAGTATATAATATCTATTGGAAAACCATAAGACGATAATAGTAAATGTAAAAATCAGTTAATACTGATTTAAAATCAATAAAAGCAATACTTATTCGAAAAACGTAAGACTTTAGCAAAAATAAAAAGAGTTATTGCTGACGGAAAACCAATAAAAGTAAAACTTCTCAGAAATTGTGAGATTGCAGCAAAAGAAAAATTAATCTGATATACAGCAATACGAAAACCGTAATAAAAATAAAAATACGTTATCTTAAACGGAAATCAGCATAAAATGAAAACTAAATTTATTCCATTCCAAAATATAAAATAAAAACGAAATTCTTATTAATAGAGAATCAAATAGATTTTTTTTTGTTATAAATTAAAAAACCAAAAACTGAATACAAATATTGTAAATAAATTATAAAACAAATCAGCTAATGCAACAGGTGGCAAAATGCCCAACAAATATCGTAAAGTAATAATTATAAAGCAGACGAATATAAATTGAATTCTTATTAAAAGAAAACTATGTGCAAATATGTGGGCAAGAACAATTGGCGTGTGTCCCACGTATTAGAGAAATGCTAAAATAAAAAAAAATACTTTTTGGAGATTTAACGTATTCAGTGTATTCCTAAACAAAATACAAATCATTTTGCCTCTACAAATTTTTTAATTTTAACGCAAAATTAAATAGTTATTCAGCATGTTACAAAATGTGAAACTTAATGTTTACTTGGTAAATCGAATCCACACCCGGGCAACTATCAACTGTTCTTATTGTAGGTTTAAAATTAAAAACCGGATTTAAAAAAAAAATCAGCGATAATTTAAAGGCGAAGCAGGTCGTGTGCCAACTTCATATTTTGCAGTGTCGTGTGTAATGTGATATCTTTGAAGGTTGTCCATTTTTTCTCTTCAGTGGAAATATTGTTATTCGGAAAGGTAACGTATGAAATAAATAGAAATATTTTAGTTTCTCAAACATTAACTGAAAAAACTTATTTGATCTGTACACCCTTACCACCTTAATATCTAAATATAACCAGATCACACCATGCTCTATTAGTGATCTCGAGGATCCCCTGAATATGGTATTGGTAATCGTGATTTGATAAGAGAGCATTTCCTTCTTCATTGAGAAAAGTAAATTTGAAATTATTGGGATTAGCATTTTTGGCAGAATAAGGTAATTTAATCTTCAAAACTCCTTTCTCGCTTACAAGTCTGTCGGGAGATGCAGCTAAATATGGGAACTTTGAATGGATAAACAGTCCTATAGATTGACAGGACGATCCTGTCTTCTTAAAATATTCCAATCGAGCTAAGTTTTCACAGCTAATTCCATGCTGTATTGCTGGTGTTTTTAACAGTGTTCTTGAAAGCCGATGGAGTTCTCACTTTACAAATTCTTCCGAAATAGGAAGACGTCAGTCTGATTTTTCTCTCATTGTACCATTCCAAGCATTGCCTTTGAGATTGAGTACGTACTTGTAACTGCTTTCTTTAAATGTCGCTCATTCCCCTTTTAAAGGGCTTTGTATGTTGTTTCAGAAATCTCGCATCGAAATGAGCTCCTTGTTTTTTGGTTGTTTTTAGCCACTGTTCTTTTAAGCATTTTTCTGATGTTTGATTATATTTAGTTAATCGTGTCTTTTTTATGTTTATTTTGCTTTCTAATCTCAACGAAATAACATCTTCTCTTAAATTTCTAACAAATTGTGAACATTTAAGGTTTTTCTGTCTTTCCAGACGAATATTTTTTAATAGACCAAAGTAATTTTCAACCATCGAATTGCTTACAGATTTCTTTAACATTAATCCGGACCAAAGAGGTGTTAACAGGCGGTACTTTTCTAAAATTACTTTAAAATTCTTTTATAAATTCGGAATGATTTATTCGCATTAAAATATCTGGGAAGTCATTTTTGTGGCGATCTAATTGCGACATAGATTCCGACCTTATCTTTCTTGCCTTCTTGTAGAATCGTTTGGTTAGCACTAATTAATGTACGTTTTTTATAATTCAAAGGCTTCACATGAAATATTTTCTTCTTTATTATTGACCTTTCGATACATTTCACATAACTTGTTAAGAAATTGGAATGGCTATAATTTATAAAAGAACTAAAATCACTTATTTTTCTATTATGAATAGAAATTTTAAATTTTTTCCAATTATATTTGTTATGTTTACACATTCCGTAAATATGAATTATATTATTTTTTTTCACATATTTAACGTACTTGAAAATGATCGTACATACATTGTTTACGTACTTAAAAATCATTTTACGTAAATAATATGGATAGTACTTTGTGTTCAATTTACCGTTATTAAATAATATTTTCCATATTTTATCATCTACATTGAAATGACCCTCTAGAATCTTACAATCTTTGTAGGATGCTCAAGTATTAAGTTGGGTATTTTCTATCGGAACTTGACATATTTAAAAAATCTTTGTGAATGTCGAAATTTTCAAGTGTATGTAACATATTTGTTTTCCTTTTCATCACATTTGTCGCACCTTACAGAAGAAGAATCCCACAAACTGTTTAAGGTCACTACCGATTATACTTCAGTTCTTTCAGGTGTAGAGACTTCCATTTAGTAAATAATTCTTTTCCTATTGCCCAGCTCCCATTAATATCTCCCATAGAATCAGTATTACAACTATATGCAGTGTCTGAAGCCGAGGGCATGTTCATTTTTTCAGAATAGTCTAATTTATCTTGCCCTACAAGGCCTTCTCCGGAAGGAGTATCTTCACTTGAAGACACTATAATCCCCATGGACATAAATCCACTTTCTGGTCTACTTGCTTCAGTAACCGATTCTTCCATCGACTCTTTGTAGGCCATCCCTACAGATACTGCTATCCTTCCTCAGTGCGAATAGATTTTCTTTCGGTTATTCAAGGTATTTTTAATTTTTAAATCTCGACATAATTTACCAAATTGGGAATATGGATCTCTCCAATTCTTGGGTACATTTGTAAAATCTACATTATTATTCCGCAACGCTTCCTGCAGGGAGTCTTGTTTACAAAAATCATCTTTCTTGATTAATTTAAAACTTAGTCCTTTATTTATTACAGTGAAACCGCGTTCTTTAAAATAATCAGGGATTAAAGGAATCCGAGAAAACGGGTAATAACAAGTAAAATCCGATTCAATAACAAAATACGTAGTAGTATTAAAATGTTAGTCAGAATCCCAAAGAATATTTGATATCAATAGGCAACAACTAAAAGCAAAACTTATTCAAAAACTTTAAGACGCTAATACAGAAGAAGATGTAAAAAAGAATTAATACCAATATAGAAAAAATAAAAGTGAAATTTATTCGAAACCTATTTGAAAGTAATAAATATAAAAATTAATTAATGCTAATAAACAGCAAATAAGTATATAATATCTATTGGAAAACCATAAGACGATAATAGTAAATGTAAAAATCAGTTAATACTGATTTAAAATCAATAAAAGCAATACTTATTCGAAAAACGTAAGACTTTAGCAAAAATAAAAAGAGTTATTGCTGACGGAAAACCAATAAAAGTAAAACTTCTCAGAAATTGTGAGATTGCAGCAAAAGAAAAATTAATCTGATATAC